>NW_022639528.1:802417-805401 GCF_010583005.1 Odontomachus brunneus | reverse complement strand
TTTTTTTTTTTTTTTTTAATGGACACAGGAGAAGCGCGACGGCCATTGGTCGGGATGTTTGCCAAGCTCGTGTCTAGTCCCACTAATTCGCTAACTATCTCGCGGCGCGACCAGTCTTGTACGTTCTCCAGCAAGTGGCGCGATTACAAGTTTAAGGTAGCCGACTCGTCGTCGTCATCGTCGTCGTCGGCGGCGGCGGCAGCGAGCTCGACTCCTCGTAAAATTATCCGCAATAAAATCATGATTTACGTCCGTGTTCCTGGAAAGCGGACCGCTCAAACGCTTCACTCCGCACTGCGCTCCTCGTCTTCTCATCTCGTTCGCCTCGTCCTCGCACTTCGCGGAGACGTCGAGGTCGAAGACAACGAGGAACGACGGCGTCGTCGTTGCCGCTTCCCGGCCGCCGCACTCTGACCTTTTCCGACGTTTTATGTTATATCCTTGCGAATTACGCCTGAAAATATCGGCACACAGATCGTGCTGTATACACCGGTAAACATTTGTGTTTCTTAATTGCGGTGCTTTATAAGCGCCGAGACACTTCTTTCTCTTCATTCCGTAACGATTGCTTTTCGATATCGCGTACGCCCATACCGGATTATTTTCAACCCATCCTCGGGCTCTCGTCACTGTAGTTCTATACACTCTTAGCCCTAGAACTCTAAATAAGGATAATAATTATTCAGCTTTTCAAATGTCACCCCTTCTTAAAAAAACATGTGTTTTATTTTCTCATTATAACTTTCTTCAATTTGATCGAATTACAAAATAATAGATTATTAATAGATTCATATTCTCTCATGTTTTCTATACCACAATTTAAAAAATAGGATTGAATTTCGATCATTTCTTCGGAAATTATGAACAAATGAAAATGTGCTCAGTAAAATTTATTCATGTTTAAGGTTTACTTAACTTTTTAATGTTTAGAGTTCTAGAGTTAAAGTGAATTAGTAAGAGTATTTCTAATAGAAAAGACTATTTCATCGATTATCGGTGAGTATTTATTAATTTTCAGTGGAAACTTTCCCACTTTGCTGCTCCGTCTCATTTCTGACTGATTTTAGCCAGTGGAAGTAAGATATTTCACTGCAAAATCTCTGTAATATACAAATCTGTTAAATACTACACCAACTCCGACTTTTTGCATTGAGAGAAAAATGTTTGGTATTTGTAACTGTAAACATATAGAGAAATAATTGTAATCAAGAAAACTATTTTTTTCTAAATTCTATTATAATATTAGCGATAATAACCTTTTATATACATATTACTATTACCATTTTTTATTAAAACAATCAAAAAATATTATTAAAGCCAGAAATAATCGTAATTTATTTAGACCAACCATTTCTTTTTTTCACAAATAAATTTACTCAAAAGATATACTCCGATTTCTTCCTAATTTGGCACAAATGTAGAAGTACAAAAAAAATTTAGGTCATATTTTTTCATTTTGGCTCACTTTGAGTTTCACGAACATTTCATAGTTTTTTAATATTCTCACTTCTGTCATTAACAAGTACAACAAAAATGCATAAGAAATAAAATTAAATACAAGATATAGTTAAGTAATTTTAGCAAAATCAGCATAACTGAGACACGAACCATCCTAAATTTCTTTAGCCGAGATTCCAACCGAAATATTTCAAATCTGTGCTAAACTAATCAAAAATAGTTTGAATCTCGGCAAAACCGAAATCCGGCAATTTTAATTAAAATTTTAACAAAATCGACATAGCTGAGACATGTATTATTCTAAACTTCTTTAGCCGAGATTCCAACCGAAATATTTCAAATCTGTACTAAATTAGTTAAAAATGTTTTGAATCTTGGCCAAACCGAAATATTATTTGTATAAATAATTTTTTTCAATTTTTTACATGTTTTGTTTGAATATTTTATTATTTATTCAAGTAATTTTACACATTTGACTTCATACTCATAATCAGCAAACCACAAACGCCTATATCTTGTATTCAATTTTATTTCTTATACATTTTTGTTGCACTTATTGATAATAAGAGTGAGAAAATTAAAAAGCTATAAACTGTCCGTGAAACTCAAAGTAGACCAAAATAAAAAAATATGACCTAAATATCTTTTGTATTTCTACATTTGTGCCAAATTAGAAAGAAATCGAAGTGTAACTTTTGGGTAGATTTACTTGTCAGTTTTCCTCTGTGACAATTGTATTAACGGTTTTCACGCGCCTTGTGTGCAATGACACTATCCGTGTTTGTAAAGTGCACCAATAATGGTAATACTCGCTGCTACTACTAACTTCAACGTGACTTTATTAATTACAATGCTATACTTCTACAACTGAATCCGCCATTTATAAGTATAGCACTTCAGTGAAGAATACACTGATTGTACTTTAGAGAATAACTCCCAACATTATTACAACTGTCAATTCTGATAATTGATCTTAAACGGTGTATCCCGGAAAAACAACATCCGCGAGAACAAGATGCGGATTTTCGTGGATCTGCCGCTTTATGTCGCGTAATTAACACGCCACGCACGCTTTTTTCCTCTTTTCTCTCTCTTCTTGTTTATTACCGTAGAATTTGTGATATACATGCCTCTACCCCTCAATGTGGCCGAAAGAGTTTGGAGTTAGTCCGAAATCCCCTTCCGAGCACTTTTCGGGATTATCGCCTTTGGGCTTAATCGCACCGCGATAATCCCTGGTTAATACCAAAGCCGCGTCGTATCGGTAATCCCGCGCGACAGGCCGCGGTAATATTTTAATAAAACAATTTTCTATATCGCGCTCTCTATGTGTCACGCGAAAGAGAAAGAGGGGAAGTTAAAGCGCGTGTTAAAGTTACAGCTTGGAGACGGACAGTGACGCAACGGGGGGAGACGTTTTATGCGTGCACGTGGGACGCTTTTACAGAATTTGGAAAGGCAGGAAGGATAGAAATTTCGGAGGGCTCTCGCTGTTGCCAACGGCGTTACCTTCCCCCCCCCCCCCC
>NW_022639528.1:767142-802293 GCF_010583005.1 Odontomachus brunneus | reverse complement strand
CCGCGAACCCCCTGGAATATCGGCGCGCGTAAACGCTCGAGGGTCGCGTATGACGTAAACGCAAAGTAGAACGCAGGACTGCCATAAGTCGTAAAAAGAATCCATAAAACAGTACCCCCGCGCACACTCTTTCTCTCTCTTTTTCTATCTCTTTCTCTCTCTCTCTCTCTCTCTTTCCTTCTTTCTCTCTCTTTCTCGGCAACGGGCGCCCGGCAATTTCGTTTATTTACGTCAATCTTCCCCGTGTTATGAAGTAAAACGCGCTGAAGGCAATATATGCCGCGCAATTGCCGTAACTTCGCGGAAAAGCCGCTTCGCCTGCCGTGAGCAATTATCCGCTACTTCGATTTGACAGCCGACACCTTATCAGCCTGATACAGGCTTAACGACCTTAAACAATTACTCGGACCGAGGAACACACTTCGAGATTTGTGCGCCAAGCTCGAAGTGATCGACAAACGTGCCACGACGAGAGCCATGTAATTGTGTAAATTAAGAAATTAATCCGAACAATTGACTACTTTCCTACGCTTCGGAGAACAATGTAATATAGTTTCATGCGTTCATACGAATGTAATTTAACGCGATCGCATTTGTCGTGAATTTATCAGCCGGAAAAGCCGGATGTATGCAGTATTGCACGTTTAATCCCTGCATAAAGTAAGAAACTGAGAAAATTAGAAACACGTTAGAAATATTTCTTCAGTTTAATTTAATTTTATTTAATTCTATATTTAATTTTAATTTGACAATTCTTTTATTAAATTTTCCGTTAAAAATGTATTATATATATACATTGTATATATAAAATGTATTATATATATGATACAGTTAAATAACATTATATATTTTTTTACACACTAAATACTTAATATACACTATATTTTTAATATAATAATTTTACAGTTTGATTTATTTTCTATGATTTTTCTGGCCCTTGAGCTTTTATCTGTAATGGGAATTTTGCATACATTATCTTGAATATTCAAAGTACATATACGCAAACATCGAAATTTTTGTCATTATTTTTTTTAATTACTATTCACAAGGAAATGAATTGAGATTTTTAATTATTTTTCGAAAGAAAATTAATTTAGATTTTGTCATTATTTTTTAATTAGTTTTTTAAAAGAAAATTAATTGAAATGTTTGTTGAGAAATTAATTGTAAACGTGTCATTATTTTTAATTATCTTTTCATTTACTAAAAATAGCAAACATCACATATTTCCACAACAGTAAAATTTAAAATACTCCCAAATAGTAGGCTGACGTCAAATGATATATTAATTACATATTATTAAGATGCGATTTATATTAATGATATATTAATAACGTATTATTGAGATGCCATTAATGCATCATTGGAGCGTCACTTGACGCCATCGTGTTTGTTTCAAAGCGAGTAATTTTTTATCGAATTGAATAATTTTTTATCGGGGCTCTGAATCAATGTCATATTGTTTGCGATCATTTTTTGATGCAGTGCGGATCGTAATCTTCAATGTTTTCGAAATTTTTTCATTATTTTGGCGATATGAACAATGCACCCTTAATTAATTGCAGGCGAGTCGCGGTAGAGAATCGCCGACAGAGAACGCGACGGATGAATTATGAATCGTGCTCGCTGACGCGCGTGGACTATCGTTAAGGTATGAAAATAAAAGGAAAAAAGGAGTGTATAAAAGCGAATATTCCTTGGAGTAGAGCCGTCTGTACCACTACTATGAGCGGCTACCACGGGTTTTGCGTTACGCCGGTGAGTTTCGGCTTGGTACGCGGCGCGGGAAAAGCTGGAAAATTCAATACCGCGGAAGTTTATGTGTATCTACGGGCGCCGCCACTCACACACGGCTTGGGAATATTAAAAACGAGGGCTTTTTTATTAAGGCGCTTTTATGACCGGAAGCGCGCGCCTTTTTGCTACTTATATACGCCGTCGGCAGAAGGGCGGTCGCTCGCGGTTTGAAATTCTAAGAGAAGCCGCGAGACTCGCGCAAAAACATCATACGTCGTGCGAGAAACGTGCGGAATCTGTCGAAACGCGTCTTCCGCGCGAGTCGAGGAGAAGCAATTATTTGTGGCGCTTCCTCCACACACAATGTGGGAATTTTATAGGTGCGATTTTGAAAGTTGAAAATTTGGCAAAAATTGCCAAAATATCGACGATCAGTTTTATAGGGAGTAAAAATAGCGTTCGCGATGTCCTGTCAGTCGGAATCATTTAAATCGAAAGTCTTATTTTCCGTTACCAACAGTTAATATTGCATTATCGATGGTTAGTAAGAAACAACAGGTGATTTTGCGAATATTCGGCTGCGTAAAAAGATGGAATTTAGCTGAAAAGATGTCAGTGTGCAAAAATGTCACGGAACGCGATGCAACAGCAAACTGTAAAAAAGCACCTGTGAATCATCGCGTTTATCGCCCTGATAAAGAGAAAGTTTACCGAATTCCCCATAATATTTCACTTTATCACGAAACGCTAGAGTTGCGCATCGCGAAATTTCTACACGGAAAAAAAGGTTGAATTAACCAAATATCTGGTCGAATATGGACGATCCAGAAATTCCGATTGAAGTAATCCGAATTCTGTTTAAGTCAATCAAAAATCTTGTTAACTTAAACAGAATTCGGATTATTTCTATCGGGATTTCTGGATCGTTCATATTCGACCAGATATTTGGTTAATTCAACCTTTTTTTCCGTGTAGGAGCAAGAATACCGTAATGTACCACGCTACACTTGCATCGAGCTTGCGGGACGATAATCCGGCGAGGGATAAGGGGAGAGGATCAGAAGACGAGCCCCGTCGATCATTGAAATATACCAAAAATTTATTTACATAAAAACATGAATATAATACCTATAATATTTCAACTGCTGCGCATTTTTCTTTGTTCGCACGGTACGTGTCATGCCTAAACAACTGGCGTCGAGTCACGAAATAATGGTATTGTCGCAATTTTTTTTCTCATTCTTTCTTTTCTTTCTTTCCTTAAACACACCTGCACAGAGCGCGTATCCGAAACAACCTGTTAATGACCTAAAGTCTAGTCGTAAGCTACATCGAATCGATTTGATAGCGATGCAAACACAGCACGTTCGAGGTGTCGCGGTGTCTATGTCCTCGTGAGATAAACTGATCGAAGCGTTTCTCGAGCCGATACAATTAAAGTGAATCGAAACGAAACGAAAACGCAGAGCCCCGATTCGCAACGTTAAATCCCTCTTCGTCTCTGAAAGTTTACGTTCCTTCTCCTCTTCTTCCTCCTCCCTCTCCTCCCGCGCGCATAGCACACAAGCTTCTCGTCTCCTCTCCTTTTTTGCTCTCTCTTTCTCTCTCCCTCTCTCTCTTTCTACCTCTTTCATAAATAACATAAATGCGTTTATACCATTGCCCGGCCGCGCGATATCACCGACAACAATTTTTCTCTCCTCGTATATAGTACCATTCATTACAATATTTACAGAACTATACGTACAACTTAGAGTATATAATCGAAAAAGATACGATACAATCGGGGCCGACTCGTGGCTGTGAAGGTTCTTGCCCTTGCGTCTTCGTTGAAAAATTGTTCCTCGATTTGAAAAATAATACGCAGCGCTTTCGTTTAAACATTCCCCCCTTCCCGTTTTTTCTCTCCGCCATTCGTCCAACTCATTCGCGAGAAACTGTTACAATCGAAGAAAGAGATTTCCGCATCGGACGTTACGCACGTTGCTAACTGATGTCGCCCGTCAGCCGGGCGCCGTTGGACCGGTCCTCTCGTGTGAAAATCGCGTGTGGACACACAACAATTAAAATATTATCCAATAATCACTTTATGATTGCAATCCCTACGATATATCGGATTACTCCCCTCCTCCACGTCCACAATTGCACTAACGCACTCCGCGATGAGAGCTTCGATCGAGTGACAGAGATTGTCCCCCCCTTCCTCCCCAAACGAACTGGGATCCAACGACTGGCTCGTCCATTCTACGAAAATGAAGCGACGGGCTGCACGCGGACATCGAATACTAAGCTACCTACTCAGAATGCCTCGAGCGTTCAGCTCGACGAAAGTTCCTTAAGGAGTACGAAAGAAGTTTTCATCCGCTCGTCTCTCTCTCTCTCTCTCTCTTTCTCTCGGCACGCAAGCATCCCCGGCGAGTCCTGTATCGGTTCTCGTTAACTCGGAATGAGCGATCGCGCGACTCGTCACACACAAACTCGAAGAGTAGCGTCGAGCGATAAGTGAAATCATATTTTGAGAATACGATCAGGATATAAGAGAGCTTCTTAGTAATCACGCGTGACCTCGTGAACGAAGAAGCAAATCAAGCGAGGGTAGATATCGAAGTCGCACCAATCGAGGAAATATAAAAGAAACGACGTGTCCTCTCATAACGTGAAAACGTGAAATTTAGCTGACATTCGATCGTATAAAATTCTTGGACACAATTTTTAGACAGCCTTCTCAACGAGTGAAATTTTGCGCTTCACGCAGTTCCGAGTGTAAAGAGCACTGACGGACACTCGCGGCGAATGTGTTGAGTAGAAATTCGTATGAAAAAGTCATCTCTCAGTAGTTTCAGGCTTAAGTCTCTGTAAAGTCGATATATTAGTCTCAAAAATGCATTTATATTATTATTGGTTCAGTTTGATTAAAAACCGCGCGTAAGGCGGGAGATATAATTAAATCGACACACATCGACAGTTCCACTTTAAGTTAGTTCTTTAGCTATTATTATTAAGTAATTCGATTGTGTTACAGTGTACGCAGATTCGTGCTCGCGCGCTCTCGGCGCACGCTCGAGGAGATCGCGGTCGGTGCGCGGGAGGAGGGAGAGGGGGAGGAGACGTGCGAGTGTTGTTGCAAAAATTTTCGCGCGCAGGCACGGCGTGAAAATCGCTAGAAAAACCGCGCGATCGTAGTACGGCGTTGTGCGCGCGAGTGCCTCTTTAGAAAAGAAAAAACTCTCGGAAAATCCTCGCGCGCAGGCAGACACGCGCGCGCACACACACACACACACATATACACACACGGGGGGTTGCACTTTTAGAAAGTTCGGAGAATTTCTCGCGCGCAGGCACGACGTGAGTTCCTTTAGAAAATTGCAAAAGTCGACGGGGTAAAAGTCATCGGGAGTGATCTGAAAGCGCCGCGTAAATCCACGGGTTTCGCGACGGGTGGACCAGTCGTCGTCGAGAAAATCGGGCGGCTGATCGCGCGCTCGCGACTATTCTGGAGTACCAGAAATTCGTCGACGAGTCAGAGATTCGTTCCGGGTCGAAAACTCCCCCGAAACTCCGACCGGTTGCGCGAAACCGCCATCACGACGACGTCGAGTTCTCCCGCGCTTCCCTGTTATCCGCGCGTTATTCGTTAACTACGTGGCGAAATATCCTCTGCGTATCAAAATTCGATCGTATAAAATACTTTCTACGGGATGGACTGTCGCACCGACGAGCGTAACTCTCGAGCGCGGCCTCCGACACCTTTACATATAAAAATCCGACGATACAGATGCTCCGTGTAAGTCCGAGGAGTTCATTAACTTTCACATGTAAGTCATGCAAACGCGATACAAATCGAGATATAAAACTACAAGTCCAGCTACGCGACTTCAAAAGGCGTCCGCAGTCGTTGCTGAAGATTCCATTCGGTGATCACAGACGGGAGAAGCGCCACGCACTTGTGCTGTCCCTCGTCCGTCGTTGGCTAAATGCGACGATCCTCCTCGCGCTCGCGGACGCAGGCGTGGCGCCAAGCAGCGGTCATCGCGCGTCTGTCTGCCTAACTCTAGCAGTGTGGGATACTCGAAGTAAGAGAAGAGTAGTCGATTCGCCAAAGTAGAAACGAGTCGAGATAAGCGAATGCAGGCCATCGAGACACATTCGCGCAAATTTTCTTTACATTCCAAGTATCCAAAGTGTTTGTTACCTACGTCCTCATCCGCGGATCGACTCATTCGCCGGAAACACGTACGAATTTTTTGATATTCCTTCTGGTTTCGTCCGCCTGATCTCCGAACTCGGCACGTTATCTTCGTGGCCGTCTTCGTCGTCAGTTGATTTCGTTATCGGACGAGAAGGAAACAAAAAGGATATCAATCCTTTCGACGAGATGTCGCTACGCCTTCGCGATTCGCATTGACGACGAACGAGAAAGATCGTCATCGTCGTCGTTTTTATATAGGGTACACCTAATAAAAGAGGTCATACTGACGACTTGATCGTCCCCATTGTCACGTCCACATTTGAGAATTGCGTTTAGATTGTATGATACAACTACACATACAGCAGTATCGAGTTGATATAGAGATGTATATAATATAGAGACGCGCGTATATATATTCAGTTTATATACATATATACCTATGCACATGGATGTGATCGCAAGAGACGTATGCGAGTTGCATAGAAGATATTTCGATCGAGTCGTGTTCGTTTCTTCGTCGTTGGAAGCGAAACACTCCCGCGCTGCGCTAAAATCGCCCTTCGCGTCCGGTTCAAACTGAGATCAATTCCGCTTCGCGACGACTTTCTCGGCTCGCTCTTCTCGCCGTCAGAGTTTCTTCTTCTCGGGAACACATTCTTGAAACGGTAAACCGTTACTCAGGAAAGATGACATGTGTCGTTCTTTCACATTTATTCTTCCTTCAAGAGTCTCGCATCTCGAAACAAATCGCAAGTTGAAAAACGCAGTGCATTACTTCTCGAGGTGATCATATTTTAATTGATCACCAAACGAATTTCGGACTTGAGAATATCTGAAGAAATTATCCCTCCTCATTTCGATTTATCTTCTTCGTTTCGTGTTACTCATCGTATCCGAGAAGACTCGAGAAATTCGCGGACGAGGCAGATGAAACGAGGCTATGAAATCCTCACACACGTCGAACTCTCGCATGAAATCGCGATTGGTAGATTCGCTCCCCCGTCGTACCTCCCGAGAATTCAACATTGTGCGTTATCCCGTTGTTCTTGGTCACCTTCTTGCACGATCCTCGAATCGCGGGAGCGTGAGCATGGCGTTTAAGATTTATATCACATCCTTGGTCTGTGCGGCAGTGTTTCCCCGTGTGTTGATCGATCATGACGCATCGAATCTGTTGCGACCCCGACTTCAGTTCAGCCCAGCTCAGAAATAGGCTGCTTGCTCGGCTTCTGATTCGCGTTCCTCCAAAAGAACTTCCGACAAGGACGGTTCACCGACGTTCATTCTTGATGTACTTGTGATCTGCTGAAATTTCCTCGTAATATCGTTGACAACACCAATATCGTATCTTTTTACGCAAATATTTCCTTCTGATTGACATTTATATAGATACTCGACCAATTCAGATACATACTTCTCTCTGTGAAACTAAAGAGACCCAAACGAATCGATAAATATTCTCGACAGTTTCCGATATCCGAATAACTTGGACTTCTCGTTGGACTCGCGCGATCGAACCGATCTGCATAGAGCTCGGCAACGAGTCGCACAACAAAATCGTACAACCTTTCCTTCAGCGAAGAGAAGCACGCACTCTTCTTCGCTAGTGACCCTGCGGACTGCGAGGCGAAGTCGACGGACGCACATGGACTCGACATCGGCCGATTTCCGGTATTCCGGACCGGCGACGAGGTGTCGCGTGGTCGACGAAGCCTCGGTTCCTCGCCTCAGTCCTTCCACCAGCCGCAGAGACAGCAATACCATCGCCTCTCGGGATGGGGCTGGATTATCTGCTATTGTCAGTGCATCGCCCTGGTGGTAGTCAGATGCGTGGTCTCGGCCCTTTTAGGTGGCGGCGGTGGCGGTCTCCTCTTGCCCGCGATGGCATTGACGATGTTCATGCTGCGGTTCTCGTCGGCGAACCTCACAGTTGGCTGTCGAGCTGGGCTGGACGCGTACTCGACTGGTCCATGAGGATCCGTCGCGTACACGTTCTCGTAGAGATTGTCCGCGCCGTAATGCTCTTGCACCCAGTTGGACACATTGGTCTCCCTGTAGTCGGCTACTGCGGGTGGCGGATCTCGAAAACCGAGCACCTCGTGTGGTGTTGTTGTGGAGTCCAGTTTGCATTTCTGTGCGACTTGCCACTTCTTCCTCATCACCCTCTGTAGATCCTTTAGAAAGTCGCCTGGTGGAGCCTGATCAGAGGCTGCCAGTTTCTTAGGTGATGTGAGCCTCGTGCTGTCAGACCTCCTCGGTGGCGTTGGTTTACGCTGCGGCAAAGCTGGGCTACCAGGTTCTTGTTGAGGTGGTAGATTAAAGGAGATCTTCTTACCGGTCCCGGTTTTGGACTTGGGCGACGTTGGGGGTTCTTGAATGGTTACTCGGCGTTGCGGTTGTGGACTGGAAGCGGCTTTCAACTCGGCTAGATACGGTGGCGCTGCGTAATGACCGGTTCCTTGTTTCATAGCGCTGCGCCGGACAGTGTCCATGTTGGGGTTCGGTCTGATCGGCTGGATTGTGTTGTGATGAGTCGACTGATGACTTGCGTATAACTGCTCGACCTTGGAATTCTGTCTGCCGAGGCTCTGGGAATTGGTATGTTGTTGTTGTTGTTGTTGTTGCTGTTGCTGTTGCTGAGAGCCGTAAGCCGGCGGTGGCACGAAGGGTGGTGGAGACGCAAAGTTAGGTGAGCTCGGGGTGTAGGTTGGCGTGCTCGCCGTCGATCCCGGGTAGGAACTTTGCGGGGAGGACACGGAATTGGCGGTGTTGTTCGCATGGGCGTTCGGGGACGCGTTCGAGTTGTAGTTCTGACTATTCTGGACCGAATTGTTGTTCAGCGCGAGACTGTTTGTGTTCGCGTACATTTGACAGGATTGCGATCTGGGGGTATGCGTGGGAGTACTCTCAGGGGTTACAGAGTTCGTAGGGGTGGACTGCTTGGGTCTGGCGCGACGTATCGTTCCAGTTTCGCCGACTAACGGGCTCGGTGGCGGCGGTAACGACGCGAGACTCAACGAAGAGCCTGTGAGCTCCGGTGTGTTGCAAATAGGAAGCTCGCCGGGTGCTGGTGGCGGCGGCAGCGAGTCCAATGAGAGATTAGACCGGAACATTTCCGGAGGTGGCGGTGGAAGAGGCTCACTGTCGGACTCGACTTCCTCGGCGACTCTCGACGGCGACGGTGGTGGCGGCAATGAGGTGATAGAATCCATCTGTGAGATATAAAGTTGCTTGTCACACATAGGATATCATAGTCTCTTCGAATTTACGTAGACTTTGAATGTCATACAAGGAAGATTGATTAGGATATTGGATATGTATGAGATGATCACATAATCACTACAAATTTAGTATTGATTTATTGATATCTCAATTGTGTATGTGTAATATATACGTACCATACACGATTGTATCGGACTAGTTGGCGTTTTCGGTTCCTGACTGTCCGGTCTGCTATATCCCATGGGGCTTGCCCTTTCTCTCACCGGTGTACCAGGTGGCACCGGGCTGACAGGTGTTGCATTTCCAGATCTGTGATGTCTCTTCAGGGTTCCAGATCCATCAGAATCCGTACCGCTACGACGGCGGCTGTGTCTTCTGGTTAGCGTACCTGATCCCGAGCTCGTCGGACTCGGGCAAGAATCCGGCTCGTCGCGGACAGTTTCACCAACTTCCTTCAATTGCCTCGTGATCGAAGTGAGGGGCAATTTTGGGTTCATAGACGGCTTGCGTTTGATCGTGCCCGTTGGGAATTCCCCACATTCGAAGGCCACCTACATACATATATTTCTAGTTACATATTGTCTATATACACAGAAATAACAGAGACTGAAGTAGACAAAAAGATGGATAAAAGATTTATTTAAAGCCTGAGATAATGTAATGGAAAGAATAAGCGATCAAACCAAGAATGCTCCGTTACAGGCAATGATTGCAATAACAAGACGCGTATTTTTACGGATTCATTAATACTTTTACGTATCTCAAATCTACATTTTCGTCGTATTCACCTCACAACTACTCGGTGCCCCATCAGACAAGCATCCGCTGGAACTGGAACTACTCGCTCTGCTGAGCCGACCATCGTTATTGTAGCTCTGTCGTTGCTCCGGATTATAGCTCTGCCTCTGTCCCTCGTATTGCCTCGTCGTGGCGACGCCCGTTTCACTGTTATGCCTTGTGTTTTCCGCGTATTGTCTGGCGTTATCGTTCGTCGTGTTGTATTGGGTCTGATTCGGTGGCGCAGCGATGGAACTGACCGAGCACGACCTGGCGTGTGCCAGCAAGTCTAGATCCTCTTGCGCGAGCTCGTCCACGAGAGCACGATAGTTGTCCATTAGCTGTCTGCCGTACTTGGCCACGCGAATACCGACCATCCATCGCTCCAGTGACGCGTTGTCCTCCGCGCAGAGAAACTTGATGTATTTAGTGGACTTGGGCTGCTGCAATCGGGGGTGCTTCACGGCGAAGCAGAAGTCGGTGGGCGCTTTGTACTTCTTTCGCCAGCCGACGCCGTAGTAAACCTAGTATAATGGCAACGATAATAACAATATTCTCAATGGAAGCTTGAGAAAGAGAGAAAGAAATGAAAATTGGCGGATTAAAGGTTTTATAGAGGATACATTTAAGGAGCTGGACGTATCAAGTAATCAATCAAATACTCTTGAGACGCATAATAATAGAAAACGACACATCAAACTAAGATTTTCTTCAAAGTAGCATAAGATAACAATTTTCGCCAAAGTGGCATAAGGTAAAAAATGAAATATACGGCTATAAGATATCATTTTGTCCGAAGAAAGGATAAATGACAAACCTGATTAACGTCGAAAGTCGCCAGACAGACGAGGTCCCGCGCAGTGCGTGCCTTTTCCTTCGGCCAATAGTAAAGACCGGAGGCCCGTAAAATGAAATGATACCTCTTCCAGCCTTTCTTGCTGTCCGATTTCAAGTAGAGAGGACCCTCGACCTGGAAGCAAAAGGCAATCGATGCAGAAGAGATGCAGACGGGACGCGCGCCAACACCGAGTCGTTATCGAGGGAGAACGTCGTTTGGCCCGGTTGCCAAGGCGCGCGACGGGATCGTAAACATGTCGTTAGGTCCCTCACCTCGGGCACGCCGACGTTGCTGCTCGAGAAGAATTCTTCCAATAGCATATTCCTCGAGTGATAGTCGTACTCGCCGCCGCCACGATCCGTAGGGCCCAGAAGGAATCGCTCGGGCGTGAGGAATAGTTGAGTCTTGTCCGGCCTCTCGACGAACAGCAGCTTGTTCTTTGAGTCCCTGGTCCACAGTAGGAGATTCTCCACCAGTAGCTCATGATCCTCGTAAACTCGCTCTGAAAGATTCGAGAAGAAAAGTAACAATAACGGGAAGAATTAAGTATCGTTGAACATACGAAATCGTCTATATCATCGCGATGAATCAAAATATCTCATTGTAGCAATTGTATTAACTTGTGTAATAAGTAATTTTACGGATTTTTCAGGTAAAACGAAACAATTTTGATTTACATGTATCTTGATAGAACATTTGATATACCATTTTGATCCATGATCTCTTGTCATCTCTCGCACGCATTGTCTCGCAAAATTATAACGAGATAAAAATAGAATCGCTTTATTTTAAATAAAGCGAATAATTTCGGAAAATCCGAAATTATTTATTACACAGAAATATAAGAAAATATTTATTGGACGTATTACTTTTAATTGAATTTACTTATTTCATTTTTATTTGATTAAATGTTTCAACAAAATCAAATGGAAAGAAGGGAGGGGGAGAGGATCATCAAGATGATAAATATTGATTTTCTCCATGAAAATATCATCGTTGTAAAGAACGTCGTCGCATATTGTCCGTCTTAGGATAATTATTGCGCCACCGGTGAGCAATTAGCGTCCGACATGTAGGAGATAATGAACGTTTGACAAATAGACTCACCCATGAAGAGATCGGGCAAGTGCTCGACCACGGCCCACTTCGGATCCATTGGCACGTGGTTTTTGTCCGCGAGCAGCCTCGACACGTGCGCGACGCTCATCCCCTCGTCGACCAGCAGACTCTTACCACTGCCGTCTAACGTGAACGCTTTGATGAAGAGCTTCTGTACGCTCGCCTCGCGCATCTTCTCCAACGCCAGGCGAATCTTTTCCGCCTTCGCTCTGCTCGCTGCATCTGCGAAGATCAAGACAAACATACACGTTCTGCCCACAAATATATTCCGGTGTGAAAGATTACAATTTCCTCTTTCTCCCTCCCGAGAGATAATTCAGTCGCGTCGTGCGAATATCTTGAGTGCGCAAGTTGCTGCGTTAAAAGACGAAGAGAGAGATTTGAAACTGCTTTAGTCACTTCGACTCGCTTCATTCATTTATAATCTAAAATTATCGACACTCTGTCCCCTTGCAAAATTAAACACTCACCGACAAGTTGATGAGGTTGTTGCTGAGGGGCAGTGTGCATAGCGATTTGAGGTGGTTTATGGCCTGATCCGCTACTGCTCGCTGAGCTCTCGCTGGACAGCATGGACACCGTGTCCGAGAATGCGCTGTCATTGTCGGGACTGTCGGTGCGCAAACCTGCGGGGTAAAAATGAAGGAGGTAAAAATGAAGAAACAAAATTAAAATACGTCGAATTACATCGTTACGATATCCCAAACAACATTTTAGACAAATGTCTAAAATACGTCTCAGAAACGTCCTAAGAACACTTAAATTGAGTAGGATACTTTTCGGATGTCTCTGAGATGATCTCTTAGACATTTAAGGTAAATGTTCCACACAGTAATTGAACAATGTTTATGTAATTGAAACATTAATAATATATTTCTATATAGAATATTTTTAAAAAAGAGCCTTTGAAATTTTGTTAAAAGACATTTCTTTATGGCAACTTGTAATATTATTTAATAATTTATTTTTCAGTTGAGTTACTGGCATTATCTAATATTTTATACAAAATTATGATTGATATTTATTGATTATTTGATTACCTATTATATTTCAATCGCTAACGAACTATAGTTTTATATAAACATTAATTTTGTCTGTAATTCCATTCATTATTTATTAATAAGAAGAAAGCTGATCATGCTTTCATATTAGTTTCGTTATTAGAGCATTTACCTCATACTGTATGGAATATCACGATGTATTAAAATATAACATGTGAAAAAAGATCATTCGCGGTCGACATCGTACCTCCTTCATTTTTGATGTCAGTGTTGTCACCCGGATTGATCCTCGCGCTAGTGGGTCGTCCTGGCCTCTGCGAGTCTGGCGCGGGCGTGGCGGCGATGTCGCCGTCGCAACGCCGCTCCAGGGCGCATAGTTCACCGAGGATCGCATCCAGGTCGACATCCTGAGAATCTGTGGGAAAATCAAGCGAAAACTCTCGTATAGTATTTTTATGTGTGTTTATTTTTACATTCATTATCATATTTTCTACTCATTATCATATTTTCTGCATTATCATATCTACTCATTATCGTATTTCCTACATTATCATATTTTCTCAATTACTATGTCAAAAAATAGCACGTATATTGATATTAATTTTGATATTGATCTTCGAGATTTATATTTGAATGTAATATTCGAAAAATGGAGTAACCTCATTCTTAAGAAGTGAACTAATAAGTCAGCATAGTTTACAAAAAAAGAACAATTGAAAATGTCCAATTCAATGCCATTTCAAATTCAATTTAATTCAAACATCTAAAAAATGATAAATATTTATTTGATGGGTACTAACAGTATATATTTACTTTTGTACTAATATAAAATTCTTAAATAAATATATATTATATGTATACATTAAAATAAAAAGGCAATTATTTGTTTCATTTAAATAAAAGAATTCAGATTTAAGTAAATATATTGTTAGAATACCACTAAATAAATAATTTATTATAATTATGCAATTTTTAGATATTTCTTTCTCGATGCAATCCGCAAGCTGTGCGAGATGTTAAACCCGCGATATTTACGAACTGATTACTCAAGGGACACTGTTGGCACTGCACGCCTTATCTCGCGTTGTATTCCATATCACTTTAGCACCGCGTTATCTGTTTACGGACTGATCAAAGGCTTTGCCAACTATTTCCCAGGAAACGGTGAACACGAACTTCAGGCATATCTCCGGGCATGTCTGTCTGTCTACGTGCGCTCGTCTCATGCGATATAATAGTTATCGCGGGTCGCTATCTCCGTAGTACGCGATATAGCACGTGCACGCGAAGTTCGTGGCGACAATTAACGAAATTAACAGCTGGCGGCCCGACAGAGGATTCCGCACACGCATATTCTGAGGTGGAAGCGCGCCGCTCGGAAGTATCTCACAGGCGTAACAACCGCGTGTTTTGTCATTGCACTTTTACACTCTGCCTGATATTACGAACTTTTCGAATCCGATTAAACCTTCTCAGATTATATGTATCTGCATAAGTGTCTAGTCTCATGAAATTATTTTGATTGAACCAGTTACAATATAATATTTTAGAAATAGAGCAATTCGAATCTCGGGAAGTTTATAATAGATTGATAAATTAATATCACATAGAAAAAAATAACTAGAAAATAACTTATATATGTAATATTTTTATGATTTTTATATTAATACATAATATAATTGATTTGGATTCTTACAATATAATATTTTAGAAATAGATTAATTCGGGTTTCGAAAAATAGATTGATGAATTAGTATTATATAAAAAAATAATAATAATTGGAGAATAACATACACACATATGTATTCTTTATTTTCATATTGATATCCATTACGACTTTCAACACATACGTGATTGATAATTGAGATAGAATATAATTTTGATACATAATCTTATTTTCGAAAAATAAAGATGTAACTGGGATCGCCGAACAGTGGATTGATTAATCAACTGCTGCAAAAGTTTAATCGATCTTTTTTAGAAATAGAAAAGTTTAGATCAGTTTGACCGAATTTTCTTAGGTTATTCAAGACACGAGCGCGTAGTCATGAAGTGATCTTAATGAGAATAGCAATATGAATTCGTACAATTTGTGCGAGGGCGTGACATTCTGTCGAGTTCGTGAAGAGAGGAGCAAGTGAAGGCACCCGCGTGTGGGTGGCATCATCGTTCCGTGTTCACTTCGCTAGCGAGTGAATGTTGCTACTAAAAAACACGCCGCGGCTAATTAATCGTGTGCGAATTAGTGTCAAGACTGTTTTCATGAACAACTCACCGGCCGAGATCGTAAACCAGCCAGGGCGAAGAAGCTGTTATCGGTACTTCGGGCTCATCAAGCCGCGATTAATACAGAGCGCGTTGGCGCTTTTCGGCCCAATTTTAAAGCGGCCTTTTATTAATCGACATAACGAGGAACATTTGAACGAGGAACTTTTACGATATGAGACGTTGAAGTTAACGCTATCGTCGAGAAGCAAAAGCACCGCAATGTCGATGAGAGATTTTATTAGCGGGGGATATAACGTTAAAATAAAATTACTCTTTGTATATACGAGAACGCTTTAAAAATAGATTCAGCCTGTAAAAACAAAATTGTTTTATGCTACGATATTTTGTTTATTACAAACTCACACAGAAAAATACGCACTACATTCAACTAAATATTATTTTTTTAAGTACATGAATTTATACACTGTGAAAAAAATGTTTGAAAATTGATTCGCTAGATATAAAGTTTATTTATAGAAATACAGTTTATTTCTGTGAATAAGCTTCATTTTCCACAAATAAACTTTCAAGTTTTTTTTTCAGTGTATATCCACAAACCTACATTGAAAAAAGAACACTAGAAAATTTATTTGTGGAATATAACATTTATTCACAGATATAACCTTTATTTCTATGAAATAAACTTCTCTCACAGAAATAAATTTCATATTCTATAAATAAATTTATAAATATTTTTTTAATGTATCATAAGTTCATCATAAGCATCAAATTTCTTTTAAATAAATTCTAAATTCTAGTAAGTTTAACATTTCAACCAGAAATATTAAAGTAAAACAAAAATTCGGTTTATTTGCTATAGAGTCAGACCAACTTTTTTTCGATTTTTACACGAGCTTTTCTAAAATTTGTAATCACATTTTAAGGTTATTGTCAAGAAAATATTCTTTGTTGAAGATAAGACCATTTCTTGAAAGAAGGAAAGTAAACTAAGTAATCGCTTTTCTGGGTGGAAGGAACAGTATGGTTTATAGTAACTATAAATACACAGTATGGGATCAATATTGAATCTGTTTGACATAATCAGATTTATGTATGGGCAAATCATACTATTTTCTCCTTTCGTATAACAATAGAATAGTATTTTTCCGTGGGCAGCTTCGACGTGCTATTTTGCTGCATCAAAATCCGCGACGTGGGCGGCGTATCGCAGAAAGTGCACTTCGCGATTTTCTGCAAACTTCCGCGAGAACAAACGCGCGCTCTACGACAGTGCAGCTCGGTGACGTGCACCCCGTGGAATGTGAGCGATATCGCGCCGTGAATCGTCACGAGCACGACGTTACCGCGAGAAAACCGCCGACGCCGACGTTGCGAATGCGAAAGAGAAGCCCGCAGGGGAGAGCCCTCGTGAAGCGTTTATCACTGCGGATTGGCGTGTACTCTCCTGTCGTCCATCCGGCTTCGAATTTCTCACGTTGCCAGTGTCCGTTCGCGGAAACCGCCGAGGAAGCTCGAAATCAATTGCGCGGCGTAATTCCCCAGCTGATAGCGCTGGTAGCAGTGCGTTACGACATTTATCACAAGAGGGAACACTCGTTCCAATTATTTTCGCGCGTGAACCGCACGTGTTAAACGCAAAACTCAATTTGACTTCCTTTTTTATTTTTAAAAAACCGTGCCATTTAATTTATCAATTCCTTTGTTCAGTCACAATGTGAGAAAGGGGAAAGTCCCTTTTCAAAGAGGCTTTCCACTTTCTCACATTGTGACTGAACAAATAAACAAATTCGCGTCGCGTTCGTGTTCACGTCAGAGTTAATTGCAGATATGACGTGTGCAATTCGCGAAACTGCACTCGGGATAATATCCAGCGAAGTGAGCGTTGCACCTGCACATGCAAATCAAGTCGACGCATGCACTCGTAATCGCCAAAGTCATATCATCGAGTAGTAACCGTCGAGTTGCGCAGATTCCAAGGAGTAATAAGATTGCGGAATGGTATAGATAAATGCGGTCTTCCGCATCGAGAGAAGAATCGATAGCCAGTCACACACTCTCTCTCTCTCTTTCTTTCTCTCTCTCTCTCTCTCTCTTTCTCTCTCTCTCTCTCTCTTTCTCTTTCTTTCTCGTGCTCTCTTCCGTGCTCTACGTGCGCGAGCCACAGTGCAACATTTCCGAAGAAACGAGTTGCGAGGCGCGCTGAATGAAAATGAAACCGGTGCGTGCATGTCGTACTTTCCAAGGTGCGAACAACATCGTGAGCCGACGAGGGACACCTGAGATTACCGTTACGGCAACATTACATGCCGTGTATGCGTCGTGATTTCGTCGTGGTCGCGACTCGCGTAAACACCTTGACGAGGATTAAACCCATACGGCCATTCGTATTCGCGCGACACAAGCACGTGAGTCACTTCTTCACGACTCGACAACGAATGCGCTTTTCATTATCTGCCGACGCGTCATCGATTCCTTTCGATGATGGCTTAGATGACGAAGATTACCCGTGAAAGAAACATGCGATGCAGTATACAGGAAAACTGATAAAGTTTCTACCTGAGACGTTAGAACACAGGACGGAAGATTGTAAGAAGAGATAGAGTTCTCTCTCACTGAATGCGAAACTTACGTTCGGTGAATATTCAGGGCGTGAACAAGTTAAGGGGAGACTCGGATTTAAGTAGTCGAAAAATACTTGAAACTTTATCTGTGAGATATGCAAAGTTTATTTCACACTTTATAAATAAAGTTTACTTCGCGGAAGTAAACTTAAATTCCTTACAAGTAAATTTTTAAATATTTTTTCTTAGTGTAGAAAGTTTTTACGAATGAAAAAAAAATAAAGATATTCACATAAGGTTTTGACTGTACCATTTATTATCGTTTTAAGTATTAAAACATTATATTTTATTTAAAGAGAAGTGGAAATTTCGTCGCACAGGTTTTTTTGTGTCGAATGAGGCGCCGCTGGTATTGGTGAACAACATTGTTACTTATATAATAATATGAAACAGAAATAAGGTCAAAAATTCTAAAAACTATATTAAATTTGTTGGAGAATAAACCTTGTTCTGTGGAAAATCGAAATTTAACAAAATAGTGACGCTTCAAAGTTGCAAATAATTTTTGCTCCCTTTCTTTTTTTTTTATTTAGTGTTTTGGGAGAAATACTAATTTTTAAAAATTTTTCGAAGAATCTAGGTTTGTCTTCCAGCAAGTTTAACAGTTTCTAAATTTTCTAGTTTTACTTGTTTCGAGATTATACGAACTATAATGTCATCCACGAATTAGAGGCAATACTGTGTTCAGCACAAAAAATTTGAGCGAAATTGCATTTCTTTTTTTAAATAATATTTTTATACTTGAAACAATAATAAATAGAGTATAGTCGAGAGCTTGTATTGATATTTTTATTAACTTCTTTAAAAAGAATTCGTAAAAATCTCCCATATCTCTCGACTATCTAAACAATCCAGACAATACAAATTTCTAGAAAATATCTTAAAATGCCCAAGAAACTTCTTATTGTTCTTTTAAACGTCTTTTAAACGTATATAAGACGTCTTTGAGAATTTTGTGCTGTCTGGGTAAAATTCCCCGTAAGATCGTAAATGTTCGTATTTTACGATTAAGGAAATTTCACGAGGTGACTCGCTGAGAGCGCGACATTTTATCTCTTTGTGGGTCTTGTCTGCGTTTGTCTTCGAGAAAATTTAAGTCTCGGCTTAATTGTCGGGATTTATCGCACGGGACAATCCGCCCAAGATAATCGCCGGCTCAACGTTCTCGACCTCGTGTCCTCGTGCATTTCGGCGTCACAAGAAGGAACGGATAATTTCTTCCTCACAATCAGATGTTCGGTTTCGCTTGATGTATTCATTAGTGCCTCCTTTCTCGTTTGTGTCATCTCTCCTTAATGAGAATTTAATGAAAATGCCAATCGACGTGCATACGTGAAATTAACTGACTAACAGCTCATTCGTAGCGTCGTTTACTAACCCAGAGATTCTATCCGAGGAGAAATTCCAATTTCTCCGAGAACATATTCTCGTGGTTTGTCATAGAGCTTACGAAATCGCTCCCCTCAATCGCTTCTCACAACGATGAGACATGGCTCGTGTCGTCTTGTAGGTTGTTCACATGACAGTGAGATTTGTGTGGTGACGGTTCGAGAGCTCACGAAAAAAGAGAGACACACATCCAGAGACGTATCGATCTGCTTCCACGAGAGTGGTGTCCCTTCTGCCAAAGAGAAATGGGAAATAGCGGATCGGGGAAGGGCACAATGCCCGGCTTTTACGAACGAGTCTGCCGGTCGCGGCCATTATCGGGAGGGGTCGTCGGAAAAAGATAAATGCTCGGTAAACACGGGAATGACCGTAGGCGCCGTATCGAACAGATTTACGGTATCTTGAGATGCTTTGTTGACAAATGCGGGAAAAATTTGCAAGAAAGGATAAAGTCTGGGTTGCCGCAGAGTTCGCTGACGCTCGATTGAAGATCGATGCGACTTCTGTCCGTCCCGAAATAGAAATCTTTCAGATAAATTGGGAAAAAAATTCGCGCGACGAAACAAGTCAACGAATTATGGTCGGGAAATTGCGTTAACGCGCAGAAAAAATCGGAGTACGCACTTTAAACTAATATACTCAAATTAATAATATCATTGTTTCATATATAAGCAACAATATGTAATTTTGTTAGAAGAATTTCAAAGTCTCGGGTTTCAATAATGTCAGTTTTATTTGAATGTTATAATAGTGTCACATTAAAAGTACAATAAGAGTACTTTTTGGTGATAATTATATTTTCCTCCGACACATTTAAAAGCATCACTTTTTTAGTCCAACATTTTGTGCTCTTTACTAATAAAAATTATTTTTTAATAATAAGAGTAGATTTTTCTTTGTTGAATCATATAAAATATTAATTGAAATTACTTGGTGTTGTTTTTAATATCTAGAATATCTAACTTAAATTATCATTTAATGTATGGAGGAGATAAAATTAGAGGCAGAAGTGGAGTATCCAAGTTTTATGCTTTTTGCCTACATTTTCCTAGAAAATAACTATAAAAAATTTCGTCCTAGTCGGTCAAAGGGCTTAGAAATCTATAGGGAACATGTAGATAGAGAGAGACATATTCTCTATTTGATATATTATAAAATATATTCTTACAAGAAACATATCTTCGTAACCTCATTTAAAGATTAACGTCAAAAGTAAAGATATTCTGCACACGAGAATGTCTTTTCTTCTGTGCGGCTAATCCAAAGGTGTTCCTACAAATTTTACAAGACTCGACCGGGCCTAAATTAGGAAGATTAACGGCTCTCTATTATCGAAAGTGCACTCATTGCTCAGGTTGAAGCTCCGCCGAAACTTATGAGCCTCTCGTGAGTTAATCATGGTGGACTAACGGGTGTCGCACGGAAATTGTGCACTCACGTTAAAGATTCACGATATGTATTAATGGCAGTTCTCACAGCGCACTTTCGGACATTATCGCGCGTTGTAAAGTTCGCTCGAAAGAAGGGAAGTCTCATGCAAAATTTACACTGGATTTGCGACGCGGCCGCGCTTCGGCGTTCTACGGCCATGTGTTTTGAACGCGCGGGCAAGTTGCAGCTGCGATAACTCACGAAGAAAAACGAAGAATGATATTATCGCGGGCCTCATTATTATCGGAAACTGGCAAGCAAAATGGCATGCGACGGCTGCCGTTGTCTTCGCTCTCCCGTGTCTCGTGAATTTGTCTTCTTTTGCCCCTCCTCCCTTTCTCGCTTCTTCTCGTACAAAGACCGATGTAAAAAGGACGGTTTTCCACTGTCTAAGCCAGCAATAAATTACTACAACGCGAACGAACGCGCGCGAGTGTGACTCGCCGTTAATTTACGAATTCTCGTGGTTGTCGCGCGCGGCGCTAAATT
Source organism: Odontomachus brunneus (assembly GCF_010583005.1). Lineage (NCBI taxonomy): Eukaryota > Metazoa > Arthropoda > Insecta > Hymenoptera > Formicidae > Odontomachus > Odontomachus brunneus. The sequence goes on along the minus strand of NW_022639528.1, from coordinate 781,251 downwards.
GCTAAATTCGGTCGGAGCAACGAAAAGCCGCGCGCGCTGCTTTCCATCGCGCGACACTTATCTGGCCGCAATAAACTTTTACGACGCGAATGTGCCGAGCTGATCATTTTAGGTTTAATGAGACCGATAATATGCGAAGGCACGTCGCTCCGCTGATGCTGCGTGCAACACCTTCACCGCTTCAATTCCAGTTTGCAATTAAAACGACTCACCAACGTCGCCGCAGGTAATTTCATTGTTGCTATCGGAAGCGCTATTAATTATTCCGCCATCTCGAGATCGTGTCTTCGACGCTAAAAGGCATTCTCTTTATTCGTTTTACGGAGGAAAGGGTTCAGTGGAATGAACGAACCAAACGTATGCTAGTAGAAAACAGAATTTCTAGTTCTCAAAACTGGCTTATAAGATCATTTATAAGCCTATGTATGAGGTAGGGAATCGGCAAAATTATTTGATAAATTAAGTTTAATAAAAGAGATGTATAATAAAATGAAGAGAATATCATAATAAAAATTATATTAATATCATAATATAAATTATATTAATATCATAATATAAATTATATTAAAATTATATTATGAGAAAAAATATTTGAAAATTTCTTTGTATAAAGTTGATTTCTGTGAAATATAAATTTTATATCCCATAAATAAACTTACAAGTATTTTATCTCAGTGTACATTTATTTTTACGTTTTTTTTTTGTAAAACTGGACTATGTTGAAATTGTAATTATTAATATATTGTATATATTGTAGTTAAATTGACCCAGTCTGTTAACTGAGTCAATATTTATGATATTTTTACGTTTTTATATATTTGCATTTTTTTTTTATTGTTTTTGGTTAATCATAAAATATTGAATTAAACATACTACATTTAATTGTTAAAAATTGTATTTCACTTTTGGATGCTATTCCCCGGGGAACATTAATTGAAAAATGAATTTATAAATTACTATGGAAATATAATAAACTTGACAATCTCTTTGCTTGTTATACGATATAAAAAGTAATTACGACAATATTGTAGTAAAAAGTGGAAAACGTGTATAATTTTTTAAATAAATATATAATAATTTTGGTTATAATTCTATACAGTCCAGAGAGAGAGAGAGAGAGAGAGTGAGAGAGTTATAAAAAGTTTGTTGTAATTTTTACTGCAGTTTTTCTCCATCCACATTATATGAAGGCATTCTTGGCGTGTGCATTCATGCTGTCAAACACATCGAAAATTTTACATCTTGCGTTTGGTTTTGATATACCAAGTTCCCGCGTTGCTTGGTTGGTTCTTACAAAGCGTTCAATAATATAATTAGTTCATAATAATCCGAAATTCCTTCAACCAAATCACGTTTGGTTCGTTCATTGTCATGTTAATTCAATCCAGCTTTCTCGTCCGTAGTCTCTTTTTTTCCTTAGAAAACTTTAGGAGATTCAACGCGCTTCGATGAGTTTTTGAAGCGCGTTGAAATATAAATACTTTACCGCGGTGGGATCTTGCAAAATTTTCCGATAACGTTAGAATGTCGTACCTTTGACTGTGAGGTAGCCCAATATGCTTTCGTTGCTACCGAAATTGCCGAGCATCTTCGACTCCGTCGAACGCTGTGTCGACCCGCTCGAGTCGCTCCTCTCCGCGCGATTGGCAATTAACATCGCTCGATGAAGCTCTCATCGGAGCGAGCGGGCGTCGTCATCCGATCATCATCGCAGCGAACGACCACTGTGTCCTCGTGCAATCGCAAAAAAGAAAACAGAAGAGAACGCGCGCAAAATTTTCAGTCCGGCATGTCGACAGACATGTGGATCACGCGCGCGCGAGGTGCACCAGATTCACGTTCGAATTGTCAGCTTCGTTAAAACGTTCAGCCACTCAATCGTGCTGCCGACATTATCGGATAATTTCCGATAGTATCAGTCTTATCGCGCGCAAGTGTCCAACGATCGCAGTGAGTAAGCTAACCGCAGGTTGAAGCCCTACGCGGTAAAGCGAGTACTGATTTTTGAGTACAGTCGAACTTGGTCACCACCTGATCACGACTAATTGAGTAAACTCTCGCGCTCCATTCCACGTGGTAGTTACGGCTACAATGCAGAGACAAAGATAGATAACAGCGATTAAAGTCCGATAACCCTCTGATGCGCCGGCAATAACTTCTCGTCGAACGGCTTTACGTAACGTGGAACGATAAGTGTGTGTCTTGGTATCACTCACGACTATATTCGTCCGATAAAAATAAAGAAATTAAATTAACGCCGAGCCGAATTTCCGGAAATTATCTTGAACGATAAGCGAATCGTACGATCGGTACGGTGGATTGTAAGACGGTTTAGACACAATAAAGTTGGGAGTTCACCAAATTCAATTCAAATTGAGTCACTACACACAGAGAGAATATGTTATATATATATTTTTTTTTCATATAAATCCTTCTCAATTTTATTAGCGTTCCCAGTGGCGCAGTAAGATTTGCCTTGCTAAGAAAAATAGGAATAGCAAATTTGACTAGAAAGATTACAAATTTTTTAATAGCGCACATTTCAGTTCTCAAAATATAAATAGCACAAAAAGAACAAAATTTTGGTCGGGTTAACGAAATGTCTGGTGAAATATGAAGGAACCCGAAATTCCGCGATTGGAGTTACCAGAATTCTGTTCAACCAAAAATCTTGTTTGGTTGATCAGAATTTTGTTAACTTGAACACAGAATTCTGGTGACTTCAACCGGAATTTCTAGTTCGTTCATATTTCGTCAAACATTTAGTTAATCCAAATATTTTTTTATGCACACACGAAATGATAGTAGTCAATTACTACATAATATAATATCGATCTCTTTCTCAAATTACGACATTCTGTAGTAATTTATTAATAAATTCTAGAGGAAATTCTACAATTTTTTTTATAAAACCTTATAGAAAATTTTATTCTACAGAATTCTGTAGAAAATTATGTGGAAAGATATTCTATAGAAAATTTTAATTTTTACTGCAAAACTCTCTCTGTGTATCAGAGGACTTACGTAATACAATTGATAATACAATTAAGAGAACAATAAATCATAATAATAATTAATAATATAATTACTAGACAAGCTCGTCACACATATATACACAGACAGTAATGGCTCTAAATTTTGACAGATTGCTGAATTCCCAACTTCACTAAGCCCAATTTGTTTTGCAACCTACTTTACACACACATATATACACGAGGAAAATCGCGAAATGCGCGAAAAGAAAGAAAGATGAAGGCGATTTCAAATCACCTCGTTGCGAAACGCACCGGAGGGTTCGCGATCGGTCGAACTCGCGACGATGCACCGCGTTAATGAAGAGCTGCATCGAGTACACGATGCGCACGTCGCGTGCGACGGCGATGGACTAAAGGCCTTAAGGTGAACATACTCGCCTCTCGCCTCGAGTTTTCCGCACGGACGCTCGACGCGCCTGCGTGTGGGTGTCGTCTTTGTGAGGTGTACACGCGCCGCGTACACGAGCGTGCATATGTATGTGAGAGTGAGTGCGCACATTAAAAAGGGTTGAGAGTGCACCGGTTGACTTACGCAAACGTCTATTGACCGCTATAAAAGCGGCCCCACACCTCTCCTCGAAACGGTAGCACCATTTCGCGCACAAATCTCCGCTCACCGACCTGCGCGAGTTATTGGATTTTTTTTCTATCTTTTTCGAATTGGCCCTCCTTGCAATTTCAAACACTCACGAGTGTTTGGAAAAGTTCGAATTCTTTCTTTTTAAATCCGTAAAACCTGTTTTATTAAACCTGATTTATTAAAAACTGCGGATATCGTAATAATCTTTCTAAGAATGACTGAGAAAATAAGAATTCGATATCAAGTTTATAATAAAAATGTGATAATATGAATTTTATCTTCCAACGGGAAGGGCAGGGGGAACAAGAAAAATATCTTACAACAGTGTTGAAAACTTTCTTTGATTAAGATAATCGGCAAATCAACAATCCAAATTCATTAATCATCACATAAAATCATAAACAATGAAATAAATTAATTATTAGTCAAATTTTGGTATGATTGATTATGCGTTGATTAATAATTAATTTCATCAATCGGTTAAATTACTCGTAATTATATATATATATATATATAATTATATATATATATAATTATATATTATATATATATATAATTATATATATATATATATATATATATATATGACGATTGATTAATTTCAATTATTAATTTGCCGATTATTTTGGTCAAAGGAAATTTTAATCTCAATTAATGTCCAACATTGCTTTGCGATCAAAGCTCCGACTCCGCCTCTTGGTCAGTTTTAATTATTGCAACATTTCACATCGATGCAACTGTCCAACCGGTTGACTCGTTTTAATTAGCCGACCGCAGTTTTAGTGTCGCATTTATGTCACACGGTAGCTGCGCGTACACATTTTTTGCTCGTAAGAAGGGGTTGAATGCGCGCCGTTGACTTGCGCAGCTTTTATGAACGCTGTAAATAAAACGTGGTACGGTGGTACTCTTTCTTACCCCGAGGAGGTGGTAATAACGACGTGGCTTTGTGCAATATTATTGCGATATTTTGCTGAAAGCATTTTCTTTTTAATAACGCTCTTTCATACAATATCTCTTTCCCCTCTCTCTCTCTCTCTCTCTCTCTCTCTCTCTCTCTCTCTCTCTCTGTCTCTTTCTCTCTCCTGAATTATATTATTCAAAGTGCATCCTCGGGATGCATCCTGAGCGATGCATCTTAATCGAGAGCGATCAAGTCGATGGAAGGCTCAAGCGAGCGAGTCGATTGTGGGATGCACAAATCGCGCGTTGCGGAGGAGCCTGACGCGTCGCGATATCGCAGCAGTGCGCGTTCGCGAGTTCACGGGCCAGAGGATTCGTATTGATTGAAGTGTGGGCGCCAGTGATGATTTGATAGATGACGAAGACGACGCCGGGCGAGAGCGCGCCAAGGCGTCCGGACGCTGTGATTCAATGCGTGTCACCACTCGAGGCGGAGACGTCCGGGGAGAGACGTCCGTCCTTCGGCTGCGACGAGCGATAGAGAAAAATGATGATTAATCGGCGGCGCCGATATGTTCGTCGGCGCCTAGTCGAGCTTAATTATACGAATATGACGTCCGTATCGCGCGCGGCACTGAATAGGCGCGTGCTTCTTGCAAACTTTACAGTTTTCACGCAGATTCTATAGCAAAAATTACTGTGTGTAATCTTGTAACCAAGGAACATATCGACATTCCGCACAATGAGAGAAATAAGTGGTTGATCTAATTAAAATTATAGTTATTTTTGGCCTCAACTATATCTTTTGTAGTAAATATATGACAGCGATGACACGCATATGAAATTATTATCGCGAACATTATGAGTAGAACTTATTTTAAAAAATGCTTTTCTCGACCATAATTTATAGTAATTATTTCTCTGTGTGACTGTAGTTACGTATACTACATATTTTTCTTTCAATGTAAAAATAATAGTAAAATTGAAAAGAATTTATATCTGAAAAAGAAATATAATGTTCGCTCTCCCGTGCAGGAAGAAAATCGCGATGAACGTTTTTGTTGCTTTATTCACGTTGTGTCATCTTGATGTATTTTACTTCGCAACATTACAGTGCGATATATCACAATGATGCCCGCATAGAAATACAATGGGAACTCGTGTTTTCTTTCACAGTCGACATACTTTTACGGTACCACAGTCAAAACTAGGAATTCCACTTTTATCAATATTTTTGTACTCGCTTAAACAAAAAACCAAAGAAGTGAAATATATATTTCTAAGATGTTTTGAGAATTGTATTGAGATTAAATAATGAAATTATTTGAAAAATTGTTTGAAAAAACTTTATTCAATTTTAATTTAAGATAAATATCAAAAGAAATATGGGGAGAACTTGGGGTTCCTCGCTTAGAATCGCACGTTTGAAATATTATTCTTCTAACCAGAAATCACAATTATTTAGGGGAGTCGTACTGGGACTCCCAATTAAATGTCATGGAATTTCTTATGCGGAACGACATACTATAATTTCACCTCAAATTGTGCAAACTCCCCCGTTATTCCAGTCAGCTAAACAACGACCAAAGTGTCTACATTTCGGCGTTTGTGGCGCACGGAAAAATCCTAATCTACGCACAAAGCGGCTGCCAATCACACGTGGCAATGATCTGACGCACGTGTGACGCGACAATTAATCGAGTAGAACGAATCACGCGGCGACTCGCTTTTTGCCGCGGCGGCGGCGGCTTCCACGAATCGTTTCTACTTATGTTTTTCTTTTTTACTTTCCATCAGCGAGCGCGATCGCGATCGCGAGCGAGGAAGGAAGGTTCGTTCACCCCGCCGATTATGCGAATACGCAAACGCGCTCGATAGCGCAGTAACCTAGATTAATCGAGCTGCATAAATCAAGCGAGCCGACGCGACGCGGTACGGCGCGTCGCGTCGCATCTTCCTCGACCGCGTCGAATATTTTCGCACTATTTTCGCGAAACGCCTCGATAAGCCCGCGCCTCGGCGTAAACGCCGGCTTAACTATATAAATCATACTTAACCCTTTGACCCGCGTGATGTAACACGGCTGGTTTTCAGCGATGCGGCGCGTCCGGCATATTAATTATAAACTGATCTTTAGGATCTCGTACGTATTTCCCGTGGCAGCGAGGATGATAGAATTACGTGTATCGCATTTCGGTACTTTTCCAGATTACATATATTTCTTCGGGATGTTATAGCATTAAATTGAAATGTCAGGGTCGTGTCCAGGAGAAACGATGATCCGCGCCGATCGATTCCCGCATCGACGAGTAATTCGCGATCCTGACTAGAAATTTATCTCGTGCCCCTGATCATGTTAGTCTCAGTTATCTGGTTTGCGCAAGGCGATATTACCAGCTGTTAATTATTAATAATTAACTAATTCTAATTATTAACTCTTTATTTGGTACAATGAGAAAAATAATTCTTAATAATCCTTATCTGTATTATTAATAATGCTTATCTTTGAGATCCTGATTATCATGCTGCATTACATGAGTTATTACATTCAAAACAAAAAGACTCTAATTATTTCCAAGATATCATTTCCTGTAATCCCATATTCTAATAAAGATAAATTAATAGGTAATGTACTAGATATTATTTTAACATTTTTTGCTCTTAAATCAAGAGGAATATGTTTGCTCGAAGCAAACTGTCCTCTTATTAGGAGAAATTTCTATTAAGGACAAGACTTGTATCATAGATAGAAAAGATGAAATTCTTTCCTAACTTTAAGAATATTGTGCTTACACTGAAAGAAAAAAATAACTAAGAAATAAAAAATATTTGGTGGGTACAAATGACACACATTTACTTGTACTGACATACATATTCCTACATTGAGAAAGGATATTTTTCAAATAAGAAAACATTCGTTTTCTTAAAATGTTAGTTTTTCACAAAAACACAACTGTTTATTCTATTTAAATAAAAGAATTTAGATTCACGTAAATATGTTATTAGTACCTATCAAAAATAAATATATATGTTTCATTTCGTAGATATTTTTTCTCTCAGTGTAAGCACAATGTTCTTAAAGTTTCAGGAATTTTTTTTTTACCTACGAGACACAAATCTCGTTCTAATATTTTTTCTTTCGGTGTAAAATAGTTTCCTTTTTCAAAGTAGTCCTTTCTTTAGGCTATACATAGGAGTAAAGTCCACTAGAGTTTAGAAAATTGTGCTAAGGATAAGATATCGCGAGCATGAGATAAGATTATATTTTTTGAAGATTGTGTGTGTGCGCAGGACCCGATACATAACATCGCGTCATGCAAAACAAATAACTGATTAAGGATGAAACTGATTAGGACCACGGGGGAAAAGTTTCTACCCGCGATATTGATTTCGCCTCGTTGCTCCCGGTTGAGGTGTTGGCACGGACCTTTTAATTAAACCAGTTGTAGCCTGTTTTTCCCATAAACGCGCTCTCGCGAATGCCCCACGGGAAATATAATTCCGCTTTATCGCGCGCTATCGAGTGCCAGCAACGACTGTCGATTAATTAAACAAGTTATATAGCGTTTTCCTCGTTTTCTTTTTTTTTCTATGAACACGAGAGCCTCGCGGGGACATTCGCGACGCTCTTAGCGATATTTTCTCGGCTAATAAAAGTCTCGTACCGTACGCGTGACGGACTCTGCAAATATTTTCGCAAACTATCGTCCGCGCGGCGTGGCTGTCCTCGCACTATTATATTTTCTTTTTTTGCCCCGACGACTGTGAAACATTGTAGTTTGGTGACTTCGCGTTTCCAGTCACGCGTGATAACTCATTTCGCTTGTAATCGAGCGCGGCGTTGTAGCCGTAATTGCGCAACGTTCACTTTCATCGGCCGCTTTCATGCCGCGCGAGATCGGTGCCCCCGTGATGTATAATCCGTCAAAAAAGAATAATTGCACTTCTTTCGGATCTGCCATTAATTTGAAATTTTTCGCGCGATCTCGCTCTCGCACGACACCCGATCGACGTGAATTAATATCGAGGAGTTCTGTACAAGCGAAAACAAAAACAACCACGTACATGCCGCACTCTTAATCACTCCGCGACGTATCCAGAGCTCGTCGAAATCGGACAGAGACACGCTCCGGAGCGTCCGCCTGTTAGCAATTAAACGGTCGTGTAATTATTAAACTAATTAATTGCGAGACGCACCGCGCGACCACTTCACAAATCTCTCCCTCTCTCTCTCTCTCTCTCTCTCTCTCTCTCTCTCTCTCAATGCATCAAAATATTAAAGAATCTGATCATATTTAAATTCAACTTCTGCTCCAACTCTCGTCTGTATACTAGTAAATATTTTTTATTTGTTAAATGTTTCTTATTTTCTCTCAGTGTAATCGTGCCATCATCGTGTCATTTCCTCTGTAGTGTAGGACGTTCACAAATGCTACGCACACGCTCGCGGGCTGCAGAAGGCGGACAAAAAAGAAGCGGAATCGAGAGTTCCGCGGGTGCGAGCGCTAGTGTTAATGAAAGTGCCGGGAATGATAACCCCGGCGTGGTACACCTTTTATTATCGGCAGTGAATCCGACCGATAGACCGGCCGGCGCGCGGCAGCTGCTTCGCATTTAACCCGGTTGCGATGGCTGGAAACCGGTCGCCGTGGTCTCTGAACGAGATGACGGATAAAAGCGATTAGCCATTTGCGCGCGCGTGCGTGCGTGCGTACGTGCGTCGCTGCACTAGCAGCGTTCGCTTTCCGCTCAGGCTGTTTTCCACGCGGCGTGAAATCGGAAAAGTGCCCGGACGTCGATGCACGCACTCGCCTGGCTAATACATATTTACGCGTTGGTAAACCTCGCACTTTCTACGCGACGGCGGCAGTGACCCCGCTGCAGAGAGAAAGAGAGAGACAGACCGTTCTCTATCCACAGTGAATTATTGTTCCGACACCCGGTAGAGAACGTAGCTCCGGAAGCACGTGGAGAGGAGATATAGCCAACGTGGACTGCCGCCGTCGTGGGCTTTAAAATTTATCACACACGCGGCTTTCGCAGCGTGCAATGAACGATTTAATCGTCCGGGAAATCTGCCGATGCGATCGACATATCCGCTCGTTCCGTGAATAACGACGTATCGGCGATATTCGAGAATATTTCACGAGCGAACGACTCGAGCCACGTCAAAAATGGAACGACACGTTACGTGCGCGGGCGCGTGTGTGCGTTGATTTTGTCGTGGCGAATCGCCACGCTCGCGAGGATATTTAGCACGCTTTTCGCGATTAGTGTTTTGCAAGGCGGCTTCGCGCATTTTTGTTTTTGCCGGTTCTCTTCTTCCTGCTCCTCCCCTCTGCTCCTTTGCCGCCAGCTTTTCTCTTTTCTGTTTCTTTTACAAAACAGCCGCGGTGATTCTCGATTGCTCTTAATTGGCAGTTGATACGTCGCGCGAAGCGAACAGCGCTTGTAACGACGTCCAGATTCGCAGCCGGCATTCGCGTGTCGCAATTACCGCGGCAATTTGCCGTAGCTGCCGGCGGGCAGATTGATTTCCGGCAATGTCGACGGCAATGGTTCAATCGGCATTTCGCCGGCCGCCTTTTGTGTAACCAGACGCCGTGAAACAATCCCACGCCGCGGATCCAACCGTGCTCGTTCGCGCATCGATTCTTTTTAACGTAATTTGTCCGAACCCGTCCGCAAGTCTGCCTCCCGACAAATGAAAATTTCGCTGAAAAACACAATTAACGCGAATCCACTGATCCTCACAGGGATTTAATTCCGGATGCAATTTCACTCAAATTTCCCCTCGATTTAGCCGCGTTTGCGTATATAATTAACCGAGCGTGTGTCAAAAAGCGCCACGGCGCTTTTGCCCCTTGAAGAGACGCGAAATCTCGCACGATGTACAAGACTGCGTGAACAAAATGAAATGTTTAACAAAATAACAAGGCGGAGAGAGAAGAAGGGAGGGCAAGGCCAAGCTGAGAGATCGCGTGTCTAGGGGAGTCTTTGTTTAATTAACTAATGAACCTCGCCCTTCGTAAGTGACGTGACTTGGCTTTCGTTGGGCAGACGTGTACCCCTCGTTGCGTGCCATGTTTCGCAGGGGCACGCGTGGATGCGTCGGGATGGAAAATCGCTGGCTAAACACGAGGGAATCGCGGTAATTGAACCGCTTGCACGTTAAACCCCCGACTGTCGCACGTGGAAAGGTGTATTCATAAACGTGATAAATTTTTACAAGTACAATAAGATCCCCACCACAAATTTATCCTATAGGCCTGATCAGGTTGATCCCAATCAGTTATCTGGTTTGCAAAAGCTCAGCTTAAACTACCTAACGTTCCCGCAAAGTGTCAAGAGGATGAAATCAGGGGGAGGGGTTTGACGTGTCCAAGTTTCATGTAGCCTGTATTTTCCGTAGGGTTCAGAGTAGACAATAACTATGCAAAGTTTAGTCCAGGTCGAAGGGTTTAGGAGTTTATAGGCAACAGACGAGACAGACATTCTATCTAGTTTATAGAAGATGATATTGAGTCCTAATGTGTGAGTAATATAACGCAGCGTGGCAATCAGGAGCTCATTAATAACCATTATTAATAATTATGGTCTTATGAATAATTAGTACCTGGTAACATTACCTTAAACTCTCTAAATTTCTTGAAGTGAAATCTCACTAAGAATGGAGAGCGTCGATATTTTCACTCGGGGCGATTGTGAAAATATTGCCACTCGAAACCACAAGAGTGAACGTTTTACTCAAGATTAGAATGGATTCTCACTCCGTATGTGCTAATGTTCCAATCGATTGTAATGAGTGTGTTCCTCCGTAACGGTGGAATACATCAAATTCGCTCTTCAGTTTCGAGCGAGAATATTCACTCAACGATCCAGAGTGCAGAATTGACTCTATAGGAGCGAAAAATCACTCAAATTCGAATGAGTATCATATACTGTTTTAATGCTGCAGTTACCACAATGTATGATGTATTTGTTTCGATGATATTGCTGTTGAATCGGGAAGATTGATTCCAACTATGGCGCTGTTGTACAATTCTATCGATTTGACAGCACTTCTCTTTCTCGTGTACTGATTCTCTCATAGAGTTTCGTTAATTCATTATCGTATCAAGGAGCTCGTCCATTCGACGTTAAACAACGACGCTGAACAGAACTACTTGCCTTCGCCAAGAGAAGATGAACTGTAAAAACATGATCGCGCGCGAAACGGGACCATGAAACTCGACGATCTCGAATTATATTTCTCATCGCCGCTGAATTACGATACACGCTCCGCAGGTATTCCCGGCTCGTCGAACAAATTGTCGCGAGAGTCGTGTCGAATCGCGGGAAGGACGTAACTGGGTCAAACGCCGAATAACAATTTTAAAATTGCAGTTCGCTCGCGCGAACGTGCAAGCGAACGAAGGCGCGGTTGCGTACTACGAACCGCGTGCTGCGCTCATCATCATGTGATTGCGACTACTGTGATGGCAGTCGTTTCAGATCTGTCGCAACGACGGCGTCTAATCTGTGGTGAGCATTTCTCACGACGACGCAAGCGTTATCGTTCCCTCAATATCAAGCAAATATAAGGAAATGATATAAGAATCATAATATGAGCAATACGATACAGATAAAAGAATGCATGTTGCGTTCGATATAAAAATGTTATAAAAATATTTTAAAAATAATATATAAAAAATATATAATAAATAAATATATAATAAATATATAATAAATAAATATATAATAAATATATAAAAAATATATAATAATATATAAAATAATATATATAAAAATGTTACTTGTTTCAAGTATTTTCTAAATTTATTTCAAGTCATTATATAATGACTTCAATTTTAATTACATTTCTAAAGGTTTCTTTTAAATTATTGATCTCAGAGAGCCTTGTAACTCTTCCGTTATTAACACGGGACATGTATTTTCCCTACCATTAATAATAATCTTATTCAATTGTATAAACGGTTCTTTTAACACTCGGGCCCACATCAGCTGTCATTCTACTTATTACCACGTTTGGGACAAACATGTCCTCCCAAAAACTTCTGTGGGACATCAATTTTATCTTTTTGGCGCCAAACATAAAACTTTAAATTCTTTCACTAAAACTGCATTACACATTAACATTAACTGCATTATTTGATGAAGTAAAAGTAAAAGAATAATTGTACTTTTAAAAAACACAAAATTGATAGCAAAAGGGTTAATATATCAATGATTGCATTGTTTGCGTTATTTGAGATTTCTATCATGAAGATTCGTCCTGCTAAAAATCCCGCCGTCGTCGTCGTAACGCGCTTTTCCGGCTTCCTCACTTTCTGCCTTCATCCGCGAGCGAATGCACGTTCTCGGATTAGACGAAACAATTTCTCAGAGGGAATACATTAGAACGTCGGAGGGACCGTCGCCGTTATCGTCGTGATCCCCTCGGGATGATGGCGGAGTATGGGGACGCGACGCAGGAACCACCGAAACCGAGAGTGGATTCAACAGAACGTTCAAGGAGAATACGACGAGTCGAGCTAAGGTGAGACTCAAATGGGGTACATTAGCAACGGATGTCGGATGGGGGAGAGACGTAACTTCGCCGTGACGTCCGCAATTTCGCGAAAATCGACGGCACCGACGAGCCGCAACGTGCTTTCCTCACCGCTCCGGCTGCTAAAATTCTGAGGAACTCGAGTTACATAGCGTTGGATTAAAAGAGAACGCGATAAGAACGGGTTACGATCTACGGAACGAGAATTTATAACTTACAATTGCCTCGGAAATAGAAACTGCCGAGTCGAGCTTCCTGAATCGCGAGTGAAGTTTCGCGACTCGGCGATTCGGAGAACGCGCGAATTTTAAACTCTAGTATCTCGAGGCATAAAGAGAAAGAGAGAATTGAATAATTCCATATGAATTTGCCACTAAGTTCGTCTTATTCTGTGAAACGTTCGTTCACAGTCACGAAAATGTTTGATTTCGCAGCGCGTTTTATCGACCCGCCGGCGTGACGCCTTGTAGAAAAACAAAAAGTGCGAAGTTTCTTTGCTTTGACGTTTCGACGTTTTGACAGTCGAAGCCAACAACGAAAGGGCCGGCCGTCCAAACGTCTTCCGACGCGAGAGCAACGGAAGAAACGACACGACGAAGTGTCACCGGGACGTCGCGTACAAAGAGGAAGCGAAAAGGAATGAGCGAGACGAGGGGACAAGACGGGGAGCAACTCTGTGAATATTCAGTGAGCTGTGCGAGGAAATGGATGATGCGGGGGTGGCTTAAAGAGAGGAGACATTAAATGGGAACATTAGTAGGGATGTCAAACGAGGTAGAGTGACGTTCCCCCCGCTCTCCCGTAATCTTCATGATATCCGGCTTCGAATCTTGTAAATTTATTTATTACTCGTCTTCACGCCTATCTCGCTTGTCTTCGCCCAGATTTTTTCTGTTCATTCTCGTGTCATACTGCGTTTTCTTTCCGGCTCACTGGTTGGAAACTCCGGAAACAACGAACGGTCAATAGTGTTTGAAGCGAAGTAAAGCAACTTGTATTTTTTTAAAAATTATTCTATTTACCAATCTACTTATCTATAT
>NW_022639528.1:759739-767119 GCF_010583005.1 Odontomachus brunneus | reverse complement strand
TATATATATATATATATATATATATATATATAAAATAAGAAATGTCTGTTCGTGCGTTTTCTACATTGAGAGAAAAACGTCTGAGAAATAGTTTGGTGATTACTAACGTATTTACTTATCCTGATATAAAATTATTTTTCAAATAAGAAAATGTACATTTTCTTAAAAACCTTAAGAAAACCAGTTTTTTACACACATGAAAAAAAATAATTTCTTTTCATTTAGATAAAAGAATTTAAATTTAACTAAAAATATACTGTTAATACCCACCAAAATAAATATTTACTAAAAAAAATTGTTTTAGATATTTTTCTTTCAGTGTATAAATTCCTAAATCTTTTAACCGATTTGAATCAAATTTTACATAATTACTCTTTGGAATCCTGCGAAAAATATAGGCTATCATGAAACTTAGACACTTCAATGACCAAAGCGCATACAGCTCAACTGAAACACCTCGCACATACTATTCTATTGATTTTCTATCAGCCTTCCGTTACGCACGAAACGAACAATTCTACGAGAAACAAAGGCGTGTAAAATTGCGCACAGGAGTCGGCCTCGCGACACCATTTCCGCGCGATATCGCGTTCATTCGACGTGAGTTATCATCGCGTCGCCTTACGCTCCAACGAATGGAGACGTTTGACGGTGCGATATGATGATTTATGATGGTCGAGAGAGCGCGGAGGATTGATGCGCTCGTCAACATTGATCCCGTTAACGGTCGTTTCCATCCCGCGGATTCCTGCGGATCGGCGGGAACCGTTTAGATGGCATCCGGTTTGTGCACGCGGACGACGCCGTGCGAGATAAAACAGCGAGACGTTCCGCGTTGACGATCGTTGACGGTCGGCGCGTAAAATTATGAAGGAGCGTCGGGTTGCGATCGGAGTAATCGAGAATCGAGCGGATAAAATACATCAGCCAGAGCAATGGGTGAGGTATTCATTAGAAATTTATATAGTGATAAAATGCTCAGAATGAGAAGCGCGCACTTCGCACTCGCGACCATGGCTGATTGGTGAAAAGAGAAATTGCGAGAGCGTATTTTTTTGCACTCCTGTGCACTTTTGAGAGAAAAGGCTCGATTTGGGCTTACCCCTCTTATCAATGGAATTGCCATAGTTTTAAACGTATTTTGTAGCCGCTGCATTGTTTGAACAGAACATAATTCTACACGGAGTTTTTTTATACTGAGAGAAGAAATGTCGAAGAAATTGAAGATATTTATTCAGTGAGTATATATATGTATATATATATTTTTTTGTGCTTATTCCAATATAAAATACTTTTCGAATAAGAAAATATATATATTCTTAAGATTTTAGCTTTTCATGGAAGCAATTGTTTATTTTATTGAAATAAAAGAATTGAGAGATTTAGGTAGATATATGCATTACATTAGTATCTGTCAAATAAATATTCTTCATTTTTCCGATATTTTTTCGGTCAGTGTAATAATCTTCGCAATATCTCGAAGTCCAAAAGCATAATGATTTTGTTTACGAAATTATATTAGCCAATATTCGACGCTCATTTTGCGATGTGCTGCACTGAAGAAGCGAGCCTGATGAAACGACCATGACGAAAATATTGATGGCATAATATTATATAATAAATATTAAACAAAACATGGCGACCATGTCAGCGTCAGACAATGAATTTTAATGATCGATATAGTCCGGTCGTTCTTAATATTACCACGACTGGTATTTCATTATTTCTACACAACGGAAAATGAACATTTCGTATTCCCACTTCGTTCTGGACTCAATTCTTCGCTTCTTTTTCTCCCCCTCCCCCTCTCTCTTGGCAACGCGCTCCGTCGACTTCGTGGCTATTGATGCCCGGTGCAGCCTCATAAATAATTAAATATTCCGCGCCGCATAAATTACTCTTAGCGCGCGTTTAACGGATAATTAAGTCTCTCTGCGCCTATAAATTACTTATTGCGCGAATTCGAGCGATCGCACATCGCTCGTACGCCTGGAAAACGCGCGCTCCGATCGCTCGCGGAGAAACAAAGCGATATATCCTTCCGTGAAGCAGCTTGGCGTGGCTCGCAAAATTTCATCATTTTCCATTGCAGAAAATTGATCGATTTCCATTTCACTGCCGCAGCTTCCACGCGAAAAAAAAAAAGAGAATAACAATCTCCGATCACCCGTAAGAGCCGCGCGTGATAAATCGCAAAAGAGCGGGATTCAAAAAGCGAAAAAAAATTGTGGCAGACGCTCGTGGCATCGAATCTCGCAACGAGTCTCAAATTTCGTACGCCGATGGACGGCGCAAATTGAATTTTCGGAGGTGAACGTTAAAAGCGCGAGTTAACGGCTCGCAGTTAGCGTAGCGCGCGGTCGCTTTCATGCGCAGAGTCGTTCGCGGGAGGAAACGCCGACGAGGCGTTTCCCCGCTGTTATGGCGTGAGCAATAAAACCGCGGGCTACGCTCCGGGTAAAACCAACGAAAAGGAACCGTGAATGGCCGCGGTGCATTAAACATTCTCGCCTCGGCGTTTCGCGCCGCTCGTTTCGTCGACGATCCCCCGCGCTGCTAGCGAGGTGGTGGCGGCGTTTCGCGCCTCTTCTCGTCGACGTGTTCCTTAGCCGTAACAATGCTCGAAAAACGCTCGCGAAAACGCAGCTGAAGATCACAATTCGATCGCGCGGCCGATACGCGGGTTCCATCCGAATTAACGACGTTTACGTCGCGCGCGCGCGCCGCAACTTTACGTATCTGCCGCGGTGATCGGCGGCATTAATTGCACGCGGTAATTAAAGCGATCTGGCACGGCCGGTGGAGCCGTCTGAAGAGCCGCTACTTTGTTCATTGAATTAATTCCAATTTCAATAACCATGGTCTTCCCCGCTGCAACTTCATTTTTCAATTAATCTCGAATTTAATTAAGGAAAGAGGAAGATAGGGATATTCACACACATATGTACACAAGATAATATCATTTTACTCCTAAGAAAAGCAATTATTTGATTTGCTTTTCTTAAAAGTTTACTTCTCAAACAGCGATATCAAGACATCACGTGCCGGGAAATTGTCCCAACGTAGACTGCGCCGAATTCCCGCGGCGTCGCGCCGAATTGTCGCGATCGATTCTTCAATTTCCCATGCGGGAACGGCCGCTCATTTCGATCTCGCGTCCTTCGGCGGCGCTTTACGACTGTCCCGATGACGGTGAGTCCCCGCGATCGTCTCTCGACAGCCGTTTAAATCGCACGGCGAGCGCGTGCGGGTGCACGTGTCCACCGCCCGCCGTCGGTGCTACCGTAATCGCAACGTCGCGTTTTACGGGCGCTTTATCGCGGGGGCGAGCGTGCTTGCGCGTGAGCGTGACTGCGCGTCGATTCACCGTGATTTAAGGGTGACTCTCGCGGGAGAATATTGCCATCTCTATAGTGCGGACGTCTAGGTCCCGGCCCCCGTTGCTCCACCCGTCCGCAGGATACACGGCCCGCAATACCGGTTTAACGACGACGGGGTAGCGCGGAAGAATGTTCTCGAGCTTGCGAAAATGCCGTCACGGGGGAAACCATAAAGAACACGGCGACGCACGTGTCTTGAGCATTATACGACGCGTCTAGCTGGCGGTTTCCTGTTTTAGAGAGGACGTGTTATCTCGTCGTTGTCTGTTTTCCGCGATGCCGATTGGCTACTCCGATCTTCATGCAAATTGCTGCACTATAAAAATTAATGTGTTAAATTTAACATTTAATGTGTCCCAAATCATCCACTCTCATTGATGTGTAAATTTAACACATTTATGTGTAAATTTAACACATCAGTTTTTACAATATGTCTACGCTTGATTTTTACTCATGGTTACCACGAGCGGCTGTCATCCTGGAAGAATTATGTTTGGACGGTTTATATGTCAAGAAAAAATAAAATAATATATATATATATATTGAAATAAAATAACTATTCTTTATACACTTTTAAACCCTTTGACCAATCTGAATTAAATTTTGCATAGTTATATATTCCTAAAAATTCCTAAAAATCTGCAAAAAAATATAAGCTACATGAAACCTAGACATTTTATCCTCTCCCCTTAATTTCAATCCCTTGACACTCGATGATAATCTGGACAGTAATATATCTGAGCCAAGTAATTTCAGCTGGTATAATAAAATAATATATAATGGTAAAATTACGATGGAGAACATGTAATTATACGATCTCACTGATTAAAAGTCACGTGCGAAACGAACCATAATTGATGATGATTAATTCACTGAGAGAAACAATATCTAAGTAATAAAAATATTTAGAGTCAGTAAGTGCTGATAACATATTTATACTAATACATATATTTTTACATTAGGAAAAAATGTTTACATTAGTTTTTTTCAAGTAAGAAAAAATATTTTATTAAAAATATCTAGTTTTTCAGGGAAGTAATTTTTTACGCGGAGAGAATTTTTTTAAAGTAAGGAATAGATTGATATTTTCTAATAATTAACTATTCTTTTATTTCATACGTTATCTGCACATGCTCTAAAAACTAAATGTGTTATTAAAAAATTTGTTTCCAGCGAAATTGTTTCTTAACAAAATAGGCTTTACTCATAGCCTGTTCCTGCACAGCAAAATACAAAAGAATTTGTATAAAAAATAAAAAAACTATATTTTCTCATCGTATATTTTTTTTTAAATAAGAGAATTTAGATTTACCTAAATACACGTTGACAATACTCACTGAACAAATATATCTTATTTTCTGGATATTCTCTTCTTTCTCAGTGCAACAATAAATTTCACAGCTGAATAAGTCAATGAGCGACTAGATAGATATTCAGGAAAATTTATTGGAATTTTTTCCGTGAGAAAATTGCAGGATTTTTATTCTGTAGAATGCAAGGCGCGAGCACGTAGACTGACGCGTGCGTGATGTACGAGGAAGGCGCGCGAAAAGCGAAGTCGATCGCAAATACTTTTCACGGAAAAGCAGGTATCGGTCGTAATCGAATAACGAGCCACGGCAGTTCGCCTTATCTGAGGAATGTCCGAGGAGTAAACGAGTTGCAAAAATAGGAAAGACGAGCCTCGCCGCGCGGATTGAAGCGACGCCCGCCTGGCGTGCTATTTTAATGCGAGAGATGATCGATTAAGTATTCCGCGTGCGCGCGGGCAAGGCGCGTGGCCGTAATTGAACGCACGTCTCTCGATTTTTCACGCGTCGCGAAACCCAAGCATCACGCCCTGAAAATACCGTAACGAGAATCCCGACGACTCAGCGCGCGGGCTTGTTTCGTCATACCTCGCGCAATTCCCGCGTCGATCTCCGCTAATTCGCAATCCCATTTCCGTCTTTTTATCCTCGTTCAAACGATTTTCCTCGACAAATGCATCTCGCTTTCGCATATCCTCGACGAAATAATTTTTATACACGAAGTGAATTTAGAATAATCCAATTTTCACTCGTCACTGATACAATTCGATTAAACAGAAATCCATTACCTAAATGTTACAAGAAAAATTACTATAGAATTTCGTAATTGAGGAATAGATCGATGTTTTGCGATAATAAACTATCCTTTCATCTAAAAATAATCTAAAATTAAAAAAATATTTATTCAATAGGTACTAACATATTTATATACATACACGTGTATATAGGGTGTCCCACCTAATATGACCATCTTAAATATCTCGCTTATGTTTTATGATAGAAGGATACCAAAGGGAGATATTATTTAGTTCAATGAGACAAAAGAGTAAAAAATAAAAAATTTTTGTCAAAATTATATTTTTTAGGATTTCAAGATCATTATCATTTTTTTATATAAGTCTACATATTTTTATCATCGCGATATGATAGAAGAAAAAGATAGAAGAACAAGAAAAATTTCTTGTTTTTTACAGTATTTGTCTCTTCGAACTGAATAATGTCTCTCTTTGACATCCTCCTATCATAAAACATAAGCGATATATTTAAGACGGTCAAATTAGGTGCGACACACTGTGTGTATATATGTATATATATATATTTCAAATAAGAAAATATACGTTTTTTTAAAATCCCTTAGTTCTTCATAAAAGCAATTGTTTATTCTATTTAAACAAAAGAATTTAGATTCGAGTAAATATGTTGTTAGCAGCCACCGAGAGAGAGAGAGAGAGAGAGAGAGAGAGAGAGAGAGAGAGAGAGTAAATACTTTTAATTTTTTAGATATTTTTTCTCAGAGTACCCCCGATTAGGATTTACTGAATTAGAAGTGTGCGCGAGTCAAAGCTCCCGCATTTATCCAGATTAATTCACGAGACCGCCAAATGTTTATGAAACAGAATGGCCGACAGGCCTTGAGCGCCTCCGCCATGCGACGTGCGAATTACTGAGACCAGACGCGTGTCTCGCTCAGGGGCTCGTAGTTCCCAGATAAATCATTAGCCGGAAAGGCAAAAATGCTAATCCCACCTCTGCGATAAATTCGCCGCTTTGTATGTAACTCTCGATCTTTGCATCGCGCAAGAACAATATATCACCATATCGATTGTCCGCCCTCGGGCTCTGTACCGAGAGCAAGTCGAGAGAGCTCGCAGCAGCACCGACAGAGAAATCCAGATAGAGGAAGAGAGAGAGAGAGAGAGAGAGAGAGATCACTACACTCTCACACGCACGAGCTTACGAGAATCTTCCGGCGCAATCCAGCCAGCCGGCCGTTCCTCTATTCCTCTTATAATCGCGTTTCGCGCAGTTATACTTGCATGCGCGCGCGTGGGCGAGGTTGAAGTATGAGAACAGAAACCAAGAGGGAGAATCGTGACCGACGCTGTGCATAATAAGGTGGCAATATTCGTGGGATTACTTTAGCGGGTCTTATAAAACATTTAACGCTTGTGAATATTTATAACGCGAGTCCGCGGGATATACAGTGAGAGGGAAAAATTTTCATCTGAGAACCGAAAGATATGAGAACTGAAATATTTATTCCACGCGAGCATTAATCACATGTTTACTCACGCCGACATATATATCTTTACACTGAAAAGAAATATATCTGTCAAAACATATTTTCCTAAGACCGTTGCTGTTCACGAGAACAGTTTGTCCTATTCAAATAGAAGAATTTATTAGGACCTTAACTTAGTTTCCGCCCGCAAATGTTAGATGGCAATGCAAACAGTTCTAGTAGTCATTACTAACGAAACAGGTAGTTTGTGATTAATTTCGACATTTCTCGATAACATTCAGTCAGCATACACAATTATTTTCCTAAACAACAATTTCTTTTGCTTTGTGAAAAATGGAACGCGATAAAGTGTTTTTTCGACATGTGCTTTTGCACTATTTTGATTTGAAAAAAAGTGTAGCAGAAGTTCATCGATTACTTGAAGAAGGTTATGGTGATCGAGCTCCAT
>NW_022639528.1:741162-759729 GCF_010583005.1 Odontomachus brunneus | reverse complement strand
CGGAAACTAAGTTAAGGTCCTAATAAGTTTAGGTAGTAAATATGTTCGCCTAAGAAAGATGTAATCTTATCTTTAATCTAGATTTTAGATTTAATCTTATCTTATCTGTAATCTTTTTATATGTGTCCTCTTCTGAAATCAAAAGTAAAATCTCCTGAGCACAATGTTCTTAAAGTTAGAAGGAATTCGTCTTTTATCTGCAGTACAAATCTTGTTCTTGATAGAAATTTCTTCTAATAAAAGAGAGGCATTCTGCCTCAAGTAAACATATTCCGAAAAAGGGAAGAAGTTAGAGAATAATATGCAGTGTATTTCTGACTAATGATTCCATTTCATTTGAGGAAAAAGAAATACTCTTTTGATGAGAGTTTTCGTTTAGAACGAGATTACAGGAAATAGCATCTTACAACTAGAATTCTTTTCCCAGGAAATGTGATAAGAGTTATTCTGCTAAGAATAAGATTACATATTTTTGGATGTATTCTTGTTATCCACCGAAAAAATGTTTGTTCGTTACTTGCATAATTAACGAAGTTTCGCATAAACCTCGGCTTTTTTCTCAGTGTCGTATTAGCGTGCTCGAGTATAGATTAAATGGAATGACATTCGCGCGTTTCCCAAATAGACGCGAGGGCCGGGTGAAACTCGTTATGAAGGCTGAAAACGACTTAGAGGCGCGCGGCGGCGGATAACTTCATAAAGCACGAGAAAGCCGAAGTATTAAAGCCGACGCTTTCGTGCCGCAGGACGGGAGACGCGAAGTCGGACCAGCAGCGGTCGCCTAAACCGGAAATAAATGGCCGAAATAAATTTTTGCGACAGAGATAAACGTTATCGCGTCTCGTTAGCCGACTCGCGATCGATCTTCGCCGTCGCGATTAATGCTCTCCTCGTGGCGAATCCGCGTAAGATCCCGACACAAAAGACGCGGGAAGCGGTTTAAAGATTCACGCATCGCAGGAGACGATCGTTTCCTGTCTCTTTGCGAAATCGGGGAGAAAGAAAGACAGAGAAGAGGAGAGAAAGAGAAAGAGAGAGCGAGCGAGCGAGCGAAGCGGAATGATAAAACCGTCACGCGGATAGCCAGGACGACGGGACCGCTCCTTTTGCGATCTCCGACGTCGGGCTTTCGCTGATGATCGATCGAGAGGGGACGACGTGGCCCCATCATTTGTACTTGACGTAAAAGCGCGGGGAAAATGGAGCGTGTAGGGAAAAAAGCGAGCGGGAAATCGGGGAAAAGTCGTCAGGCGAGTCGGACGAGTGGAGAGCCTCGACACACGTCCTTCAAAGCGACTTTTCGTTCCGTTCGATGGGAGCAGCGCATGCATCTCGATTCGGGCACGTGAGGATAAGCGACAGATCGGACGATCTTTTCCGGATAGAGGGTAGGGTCGATAAACCCGAGTGAACGAACAAGCTTACCTTCGAGATTCGCCATGGAGAACCTGTAGCTGTCGATCCTCGGCGTGTTGATGTCCGAGTTAAAGGGCCTGAGGGTCGCCGAGCTCACATTGTCGAGACCCTACAACATCAAGGATAGCGATCGCGTCAGCTTACATTGTCGTATACGTTGCATGGTGTAGGTGTAAGGGCGAGAGGAAAGTTATTTTGGAAATTGTATTCGCGCTGTATATTATAGTATTAAAATGTTTGGTATACGTGACATTTTTTTCGAGTTTCACTGAAAACTCGAGTGAAAAGTGGCAGTATTTTCACGCGAAGAGGTTATGAAACTGTTGCCACTCAAAATTACGAAAGCGGTTGTTGATGTCAACTTGTTGATTCTACTTTTGACCTCAGTGTTTAATTTAACGCCTGTTTTGATACTCTGAAGCCTATGTCAAGCTTTTTTGAGTCTATTTCACGTACTAGCTTCGCCGAGAGGCAAATATATATATTTTGGGAATTGAAGTGTATTATCAAAAATTTTGCTATGTTTTTAGCAAAAATTTGAGGGGTACACTCCTAAGCTTACCTCCTAACAAAAGTTTACTATGTTCCTTAGCAAGACAGACACACAGAAAAATACATATTGCATTCAAGTGAGTGTTACTTGTTTCAAGTATTTCATAAGTTTACATATGTGTAAATCTATCACAAGTTCATCGTAAGCATTAAATTGATCTAAAGACTTCTGATTCGTAGTAAGTTCAGCACTTCAATCAAGACTATCAAATTAAAACAGAAATTTAATGTGCTCATTTATATAGAGTCGAGCCAACTTTTTCTTCGATAAAGTTTTACGATATTCTTGTAAAGAGGATAAATTCTTCTTGATACTAATGAACTTTCCCTTCAAGTTCTGATGAGTACATTTCGAAACTATTATCAAGAAAATGTGTTTTGCTGAAGTCATAAGAAGCACAGTAAACTGAGCTATCTCTTAAAAGAAGGAAAGTAAACTGAGTGATCACTTTTCTTAGCAACAGATATTTCTCTATGTGTATTGACAATCTGTGCCTACAGTACTAGGAACAAAGTAAAGTTGAAGAGAATTTATATAAACAGGAAACTATAATATTTTCTCCCATGTGTGGATATACAAAATATACTATATAATAATATAATATAATTATAATTATAATTATATAATAATATATTTATAATTATATTTTTAATTATATTTATATATTATTAATTATTTTAATATATTTTAATATATTTTAATATATTTTTAATTATATTTATATATTTTTAATTATATTTATAATTATATAATTATAAATATAATTATATAATAATATAATACTTTCTCTATAATATTGAATTATTTACGTTCAAGTAAAGTGGAACATTATGCATTGGTAGGTTCGTGCGTTTCAATGAAGCGATACATTCGTGAATATTGAAAGTGTCGGTCGCAAAACACCGGTGTAGCCGGGCGGCGCGTGGCGAAAAAACGCGTGATTCGTATTCAAACCGAATCCGCGCGACCTGCGGTAACCCCCGGCGGCGTTTCTTCTCCTTGAGAATTCAAGGAAGCCGATCCCGTAATCCGCTCGGGATCCTCCTACGTTTCCCTCCCGCTGCGGATGTAATTTGTACGAAGCCGTCGGATTCGTTCACCCAATTTCCGCCGAATAATTCCTGATAATGGCGGCACGAGGGGAGAAAATGGATTTTATGTGATAGTTGTACCTGGCATCACACCGGATCCCATAAAAATCTCTTCCCCGAAGTTTCGTCTCTCTCCCGGTCATTCTGGATCATAACTCGGCGAATCGAATTCCTCGCGATCGTCATTCGCCTCTTTATCAATACTCCGAAGTCGCAACGGGAGGAATAATCCACGATAATAGGATATTATTGTCGAGGACGAGTACGTCGACTTCGTGATAATTCAGTGCACGGAAGGAAACGTCCGATTGGATTAAAAATTCGCCAAATTTCTGGCGAACCAAAGAATGTCTGAAATATAACCAGAAATCTTGTTGACTCGAGCAGAATTCTGATAATTTTAACTGGAATTATCTGGTTCGTTTATTTTCAGAAAGAATACGACTAAGAGAGCGTCCATAGATATTTCGCCTTTGTTTTACATTTTTTTGTATATTCCAATTAATGATACACCGATGTGAAGCTTATATCGAGTAGATTAAGAATATAAAGTCTCACGATATTATTCTCATATAGTCGTTTGAGAGATAAACATTTCAAAAGGCCGTAATCTCAGTAGTATAGTTGTTTGTTGAGATTACACAGCCTTTTGGATCATTGATCTCCCAAACGATCACGAGAATAACATTGAGATTTTACATTCGTCATCTACTTGGCATAAATTCCAAATCTACGTATTATTCATTGGAATATCCAGAGTTTTACAAAGTCCCATGAAAAAGAGGCGAAACTTGGCCGCGCTCTTTGGCGCTGACCTAAACTTTCTTTTCTTCGTTCTCGCATATTCTCCGCGAGGGATTCACTCTTTAAATAGTCTATGTTACGCTACACGGCGATGAATATAAAGCGATAATTACTTGTGTACGCGAACGTTGCGCTTGTGATCCATTTTTCATGCACACCTCGTGTGATAAACATCTCCCCGTTATAAATACACCGGTGGAATATATTCCGGTCTTCATCGTGGATTATTAGAAGATTAATCGAGAGACGCGATGTGTTATCTAGCAAGCGAAATTACTCCCCGCCAATCGTGATAATTAATCTCGAGAAACCAACGGCCTGCCCTCCCGCTTTACTATACACGCGGGATATAAATAATTAATACGCTCGCAATAGCACGTCTGTAACGAATTTTCTAAGGAGCGATGCCGCGCCATCACTCGACATTGGCGACTTCATTGTTTCAAGCGTCGCTCGTAACGCTAGTAACTTGAAGATGCACGCATTGACAGAACTTGTGAATACCTGAAAGTTCAGTTCTTTGTAAACATCCTTTTGTTCCTAACAACAACGAAGCAACGACATTTATCGCGAAAAGTTTATCGCGGACTCAGCCGCTCGCCCTCCGGATCTTACGATCTTTTTGCTCCTCTTAAGATCTGCTTTCACTGAAAGCGAAGAAACGTCGTTTTTAACAGGCACTTCCGCGAGGTAAAAATAAGCAGCGCCTTTGTGTTATCGCTAAATCGACGAAGCTGATTAGCCGGCACTTACGACACATTTTGCGCTATAAAATCACAACGACGACGAGGAAAGCAGAGAGGCAGGCAGGCAAGCTGACTGGCTGGCTGCTTCTCAGCTTCTGAGGATGGCGCGAGCGGATAACGTGCCTCCTATAATCGCGCTTTTACACGGACTACCTGGCCGGCATGCATCGATAACCCGAGAGAGGTGTGGGTTATGGTGAACGACCTGGTGGCCACTACTAGGTCACTGAAGTTTAATGCGCAAAGCAGGTAGCTCGATACAATGTAAATGGACCGACCACCTTCGTGCGGCAAGCGGAATTCTACCGTGTCGTAAATTCACCGGGCGAGATTTATAAACACAGCATCAACGGCCAACGTCATTAGCATCAGCGCATCGGCACGCGTGCATGTGTACACATTGTATTCCGCAGCATTGCGAAATTAATGCACAATCGCCTACGCATATAGTAGATCTGATCAGAGAGTCGCGACATTCTCGAAAATCCGTGCATTTTATATATCGCGCCGGCATATTTAGGATAGTCAGCATTTAATTACTTGTTTTCAAGCACAAACGCAAAATTTAACCGCATGTTTGGAGAAGGAGGGAGAGAGGGAGAGAGCGAGCTGGCGATATTAATTATATCTTTATAAAACGCACGCAAGCAGAGAGCGCGCGCGATGCGCACCAAAAGGCACTTGTATTTGATGTAATTCGGAAAATTCGCAAAGGGACGCGCGAAAATTCACGTTCAGTCGCGCTGAAAAGTTTTCAGCAGAGGAAGATCGTTACTTGCGAACAATTTAATGGATAATTTATTATCGTCAGCATCGAGCACGCTAATTGGACAAAGCTCTCCTAGTAATAACCTGAAAATCGTAACTAAAAACCTTTCATGCGTTCCTCCGAGAGTCAAAATTTTACACTTATTTTAGACTTGAACTTTCCTGCATTTATATATTTTGACGGGTCAGTGTATGTTCGATATACATGGAAACTGAGATCCTATTCAGCGCCTTTAAATGACACAGAAAGCGCACACGGGAAAAAGTTTGGTCAATTGAAAGAGTGATTGTATTTAGAATGAAAATATCTGACACATACGATTTGCGATAGTGTT
Organism: Odontomachus brunneus; assembly: GCF_010583005.1. NCBI lineage: Eukaryota > Metazoa > Arthropoda > Insecta > Hymenoptera > Formicidae > Odontomachus > Odontomachus brunneus. The sequence goes on along the minus strand of NW_022639528.1, from coordinate 754,016 downwards.
ACTATGTTCTTATTGTGTCAAGTAAATATGTTATTGAGGAAGTAAAACATGCATAGTGGCAATTGAATATTTTGATAACAATTGCCAAACATTTCGACAACAAAATCCTGCTCTCTGTGCTGAATTAATGTATTTCTGGTGAAATATGAACAAATCAGAAAATTCCGACTGATATTACCAGCATTTTGTCCAAGTTAACTACACTGAGGAAAAAAATATTTAAGATATTTATTTTTCTTTATTTAAACTGAGTATTGTTTATTCGGTTTAAATAAAAAGAATTTCGATTTAAGTAAATATATATAAATGATACTCACTTAATAAATATCTATTATTTTTTAATTATTTTTCTTGTAGAAATCTTATTAATAAGAACAGGATTCTGCGCTGAAAAGAGGATTTTGTTGCCGAAACGAAAATTTGATACACCAGACCAAAATTTAGTGAAAATGGAATCGACTAAATGTTTGGTAACTGCAACCTTAAAATTTAATCGCGGCTTATGTGTTTTGCTTTCTCACAAATATATTTTACTTGATTCAAGTAAAAATAATGGCAAGTATAAAATATTTCAGTTCCAAACACAAAAATAATTGTTTCAGTATGGTTATTTCAATCACAGTTCCTGATTCGTTCGTGTATTTCACTAGAATTTGCTTAGTCTAACCAAACGTTTTCTCTCCGTACACAGAATGCCACTTGTAGATCCTAAAGAGAACCCCTCTCGACGAAGTTAGGAGATTAACCCTTTCGTATCTGCGGGATATATATATGTTCCTCTTACGAAAACAATCGTAACTTTAAGACAAACGTCCTATCGGCTCTGCTTTAGCTTGTTTTAAAAAGAAAGATTAATTCTACAAGTAAAAAATTAGTATATTTTTAAATGTAATATTTTCGATAAAATATAGTTATTTAAATATATTTATTTTTTTTAATTTCAATTTTTAGCTTTTAGTATACTGACAACGTTTCCTCAAATGTTTCTCTCAGCGTCTCGCTCAGCGAATTTACAGAAGAGTACATCACGTTTTGTTGGCAAGCAAACTGTTGCCTGTAAAAGTTACATAACCGCATAACTATATTGATAATCATCAATAGCATGTACAGAGTAGCAGACTTTGTTCTACAGTCGAAAATTTATTCAAAAGTTCCTTGTAGTCACACTATCCAAGATTCATTATCTTAAATTTAAGAATTTTACACTCTATTTGTAATTAATGTGTGATCGGAAAAAACCTAATCATATTTTAAAAATATCAGTGTTCAAGCTTATCACAACTGCCATTTTAAATTTAAATTTTTGTAATAAATTCGGAATTAGCATTCCCAAAAATTTCTATAATTATCACAATATCTCTTTCTTTGGGGAGGTACAAAAGGGTTAAGTAGGAAAGAGGTTGGTATAGACTTCAGGGTATCAAAGTAAACATCAAATGGGGAATATTGAAGTCGAAAGAGGGATAAAAAATTGGACTCGGCTTCCCTGCGAAAAGGGGAGAGACGCGCGAAATCCTCTCGCGTCTGCGACCCAGCGTTCTCGCTGGCTTCTCAAGCGACCGTGGACTAACTCGCATCGCCGATGACTTCGGCGTGGGTGTGGTGAACGACCCGCTAACCATCATTCGGCCGAGCGGCGCAACAATTAGATCCACGCGGATAAGGCCGGCTCTTCCTGTAACGCGAAACTCGCGGACGTTACGCCCGTGTCTCGTTCCGCGCGCATATTTACGTGTATTACCGGCGCGCGTTCGCATTAACCCCGGGAATATCTCGGGCAGAAAAGCACTCACAAAGTTTTTTGCCGCTGTAACATTTTACGGTAACTTTATCCCGACACTAGCGTTCACTCATAACCATGCGTACCCTGCCCTTCTAATGCGAACTTCTTCCCGCAGTTCGGAGCTGTGAGCGCGTCTGAAAGCAACGAGAAAACATTGCAGGTGAAAAACCCTGCTTAGAGAAAGAGAGAGAGAGAGAAAGGAAGCAGGGGAAAGCGAAGGGGAGAAAGATTAATTTTATTTACCGTAAACTGTACAAATTGTGTGTAATTTCATGAGAGAGAAAAAGAGAGAGAGAGAGAGACAGACCGGGATATATTCGTCTCACGCCCTTCCTCTCCCTCGTTACCATTTCTCTAAAGCTTTTTTGAAACATCTTGCGAATTTGAATGTATTACCGCGGCAATCAAGCGGGAAGATTTTTACCGCGAGATATTACCGTCGGTACGCTATAATTACCGCGGACGATGAATGTGCCCTCGCGTCTCAACGAGGCGTGTAATTAAGCAGTTTTTCCACCGAAGTCCGAGAAATCGAGAAACCTTGTAGTACGATACAACACGCTCAACGGTGAGAGATTGAGACATCTTCCCAGACGTGTTCTCTCGGGACGGAACCGTCCGGGATCGACTCGATATCGCGCGATTCCCTCCGTAACGATTATCATCCGGCCAAAAGTCGATAAAAAAGAGAAAAAAAGGAGTTATCGCTGAACGTCCTGCCGGCTTTCCCAGGTCTCTCTTCGAGACTTTTATCTGCGGGCGGCGATTTGCATAATCAAATGTAAATTCCGCCGGGCGCGTCGCTCACGTGTTTCCGCGGCGCGGCGCGTAGGGTTACTCACATCCTCCTGCGCCTTATGGCTCTTCCATCGGAATAGCCTGTCCATTTGGCAGGTGGTGGAGGCGCGCGTTTACGTTTATCTGCCTCGGAGCTGCCCGGAGGAGGACGACGATCACTCGACGGCTCCCATCTCGCGCGTTCTCATCGACCGCGGCAAGAAACTGCGAACTTCGCGCGTGGACGGTTTCATTGACACTCGGCGTGCTTCGATCATCTTCGTCGGCCTTGGGACGGATCGAGGGGCTCCAACAGCTCGCGATATGATCATTCTACCTTCGACACCTCGGGGAGATTAGGGTGGATTCGCTGCTGCGGGGCAAGGACGCAGCAGCAGGATATTTAAATCGCCGAGAAGCCGTAGTAACCCAGCCCGTCTTAGGGAAGGCATCGATCGATCGAGCAGATCGATAGGGTCGAGGGGTGCTGCCTTGATCCTGCGACAGTGACGTAACTTTGCACCGCGACACGAGTTACAGCGTCGCCTTTGCATAAGAAGAGAATATTAGTCTTCTTTTTCGCATGAATTCTTACCGTGCTTCTCCAGTAAAGCACGGATAGACTATCGGTAAGATCTCTATCTTGCTAAAGAACATAATAAATTTTGCCAGAATTTTATAGGGATTTTTTATGAAAGAGCAAATTTTTACTAACAAATTCCAGTTTCCTAAAATATAAGTACACACAGAAAAATATCATTGTAGAGAAAATTGATTATTCGATCTTTTTACTTTTTCTCTTTTTCCATCTTTTAAATAATGTTCAAGAATATTTTGATAACAGTTTTCAGATATACTCATCAGAAATTTTTGAAAAGCCAATCGTCCTATACTCAAAAGAAAAATTTATTTTCTTTATAAGAATATTGTAAAACTCTATTCAAGAAAAGTTCGACTTTTCGTAGCAAGCAAACCGAATTTTATATTCTTGAAATGCTAAATTTGCTAGGATTCAGAATGTACTTTGAGCAAACTTAATTCCTGTGAATAAACTTGATATAGATTTGCGGATATATGAATTTATAAAATACCTGTGTGACAAATAACATTTACTTGAATGCAGTATATATTTTTCTATATGTAGCACATATGAAATAAAAAAACAATAATCAATTACTGCAGAATGCCGATTTATTCCACAGATACGAAATTCTATAGTAATTTTCATTACAAAATTCTCTTCATATGCGAACCCACTCGTGTAACAAACTTCTTCTTTCGTCACGTAAATATACGTTCAGATCACAAGAATAATTTTCTTCGACTCTTCTGCGATTCCGAGTCGAAATTTTAGTCCTATATTTTCGATCTGAATTTTCTAACATCAGTATATCCTGGAAGATCAGTGTACATTTAATACACGTGGAAACTGAAATCCTCAGTACCTCTAAACGAAACATATAAGATACTACTTGTAGGTTCTTAAGGGCACTTCTACCTCTAAGCAAGTGGAATATTGAAGTCAAAAGTAGAAAAGCGGAATTTCGACTCGGTTTGGAAGAGTAACAATCCGAGATGTTATTTAAACTTGTCACTGTCGAGTTCAGCGGCGTGAACAGCGATACCGTGTCGATCTGTGTGATCGCGGCGTGATGGTTAGCGTTTACGGTATAACGCTGGTGTAGTATCGTTACTGTCGTTACGCAGTCGCTACTACCGCAGGATCAAGCACATCGCGCGACGCACAGACAGAACGGGGAATGGACGGACGGACGGCTGGAGAGGCGCGGACGGACGCGGTATCGCGGCTGTCGTCGTGGTGCGAGCACTGGATGCTGATCCGCGAGGGATTCAACGTGGAGCCGGTCGGTCCCTCTCGCCCTCTCGATTCCCTCCGCGCCGGAGAGGACGGCACAGGAGGACCTCTCGCCGCCTCTCTCGTCCTCTCGCTCGCTCACTCGCTCGCTCGCTCGCTCGCGCGATTCCTAGCTAGCGTGCGCGATGCGCTTGCGCGCCTATCGATTCCTCCGGTTCCCGCAGGAACACCGGACGCAGCGCCTCGCTTCCTCCTGCGCGCCGCGCATCCTGGACAGGACACTACCCCCGCGAGTGTCCTTGGCCGGCGATCCTCCTCTTGCAGTGGAGATCGGGAGTTGCTTTTCTAATCGAGTTCACGGGGGTGGCCTCGGATACGCAGACAAAGCGTCCTTCTCCCTATCCCCCTCTCCGAAAGGATTTGCGAGGAACTCGCGAACGAAAATAAGGGTACTTTCGGCTTGTTTAACTTCCGTTGTCGAGGGCGAGATATGGGACAAAGTGCCGCCGAGTATCCTTTTCTATTAATGTAACGATGGCGTATTTTTGTTCTGCACATCTCAAAAGAATGTTCTGCTGGTCCACATGAGATTCTAGATGTCACGGTTAGAATTTATCGCTGTTTCTTGCACCTGCTAGAGAATTATCTATGGTACGTAGAATTTGCAGCAGTACAGCATTCTAGCAATGTCTGCAGGCAAGTTTAGGTCCCGTTACCAGTTATTAATCTGGCCTTAGTCTGGATGGGCGGCACAGAGAGATTTTCTTGCTAAATTTCACAAATAGTGTTCAGACAGAAACTCTCTGTCTCCGTCATTTACATTGCTTAAGTACAAAAACATATGCGTCATTTATTCGTCTTAGCTAATTTCTCGTATCCAGATCATGACCGGAAGGCCATTTTTTGGAGTGTGCTCTTAGATATATTCATAACTGCGCGCACTACTCTCTAATTGCAAATAATTCTACTGTTTCACCATTTAGTTTTACCGTCGGGCTTTCGCTCGACACCACCCACGTTTGCATTTCGCCCACTGTTTTATTTCGGCGAGCGAACTCGCCGCCTTGTTTGCAACCCCGATTGCGTGCGTCCACACCCCTCGAAGCAATCGCATAACAAGAAGGTACGATCCCGAGTTTTAACCCCCGGCGAGCTAGGGACGCGAAGGGCTGGCGACTCTGTGCAGGTGTAGCGTTGCCAACCGCGCGATAATTATATCATGCATACGTATAATTAGCGTGTAGCGCTGTAATCCCATATACGGCGTACATTGTGAAACGTACGTTCTCATCAACTCTGCACGACATCCTACTTGTGATTGCGGATCTCGCGTTATAACATTGCGATAAACTTTTTCTTTTCGTGACAGAGGCATGACAGAAAGTTTCATATGAACCCAATTATTTATAAAAAGCTCGCGTGGCTTCGGGACTTAAGTCACATTCTTGTGCTCGCGAAACTTCTGAAAAAATTCCTTCAAGCACCATCCGATAAAGTAACAGCTCCCATTAAAGCTCGAGTTCCCTAATCTCGGTTCAAATTTGGTTTATTAGTGTACTGGAAAAGTATTACAATGAAAACGCGCTAGAATTTTTTTATATTCCTTGGTTCTTTTATACTATTATATTTTAAAGTTACATTCGCAAACATTCTTAATATTTAAAACAAAAATCAAAGATATCGATTACTATTCAGATCTGTAAAACTGCTAGTAAGTTACGCATGCCATTATTCTACATAGACTGAAACAATGTAAATATGAACTATTCACATTGTTTTAATGTACGATTAACCGAGCCGAAATTTTGATCTTATGATTAAACTTTGAATTTTACAACGTAATAGGAGTTCAGTTAGCAAAGTAGGTTTAATTCTAATGATACAATTTACTCCTACTTTGACTCTGATGACATCCGAAATTTCCCTTTTCACTTTCTTTAATATCAAAATAGGTTGTTTTGGGTTTCAGAATATCAAAATAGGTATTGAAAGGAATAAAGCTGAAAGTAGGATCAAAATTTCGATTCGTATAACGCATTGTACGAGCGCGTAATACTTACTAACGCATGTTTGGGACTTACGCATAAGTGTTTCTATTTTTTTATAATTTAAAATAAACTAATTTAACGTCCAATAATTTTAAAACTACGATGTCAATTGCTTATATTAGTAATTTGTTTTAATGATTGATCGATCAATTTATATAAATGATTGAAAGTTACCCCAACCTTAAATGATCCGTAATTAGAATTCGTAGTTATTTTATACTCTTGTCCTCCGCTTTTGAGTATCGCAGAATAATCGTCGATAAGCATGCTTTTTTCAAATTATTTTCTCGAGTTTCGTTGAAAACAGTCGGCTACGCCTCTCAGGTATCGAATTGTGAAGTCCGCTCGTGCATGCGCGCACCTACACGTGCTCGATCAACGTTTTCACGGGGTAGTGAACGAACCCCCGTCGCTCACCGATTGTGCCGACAAACCTATTCTTCCACCCCGAAAAATATCGCTCGCGTTCGCTCGCGTTCGAGTCGTTCTCGGATGCGTCGACGTGTCGGTTGATATCCCGGCAGAATCAACACGAAAATCGACGCGACACGAATCCATTAATTGAAGTTGTATAACTCCGTCAATTCCGTGGGACAACATTAAACTCGTTGAATCTCGTCGCTGTTGGAGTTGACCGAAGTTCACGGAGCGAAGCGTTTGCTCGCGCGTTTTCACAAAGTGGCTGAGAACGCAGCGGCGCGTATTCTGGTCGAGAAATCCCAGAAACGTGGCGAGAAGCGGAGGATGCAAAGGGAAAAGGTAATTATAGACCCGTTGCCGAGGCCGCGAAGTTCCCTACAGGACTCTCGCGCTCTTCGTTTTGCGAGAGAGCCTACGAGAAAAACGAGTTCGATTCGAAACCGAGGCGGGCGCGCGTATTCCCGTCTCTCGAGCCTTTAATGCTAAATGTGGCTGTCTGATTTGCCTCACGCGTTAACGTCGCGATATTTCAGAAGAAGACGCGCGTAAATCCCTCTCCCTCCTCTCGATATTTATTCAACAACCCCGCGATACAAAAAGAAGTTCAAACACCGGATAGCATAGTAATAACTTCAGAAACAATAAATTTCGTCTAAAACTATATTAATATGTCATTGAAATGTTTTAATTAATGCCACGGTTTATATGTAATATTTCAATTTGCATAACGGAAATATATAGTACAAATATTAAATGTTCAAACTCGACCGGTTTAATGGCTAATTTTTCATTAATTCGATATATCGAGTTCCGTGTAAATTTCACATTTCGTTTGAAAGTATGTTCTGAATACGCGCCGCGGAATTCGCGCACGGAGAGAGAGTCCGACACGATACGAAAATAAATTAAACCGCAACGCTTGACATTAAATGCTCTCCAGTGGTAGCTCACGGCGCACGCGCGCGCGCGATCGCTTTGGCGTAGCAGAACTCTTCGCGTGTGGTCAGGTCGAGTGTCCTCGCGATCCTGGAGATCGTCTCGTCGAAGCCCGTTTCGTGACAGAGAAATATTCGCGATGTCGAAGAGACATCGTCAGCCGACTACAAGACATGTCGGAGGATAAATATGCGTCACGACGACACACTCGCGCGTTACCTTCACCTTCGTATGCTTGCACATCCGGCACGAGGATACGTTTGCGTATATAGGGTATCCCGAAACTACTCTCTTAAGGCTTCTGGCCCCTCGCATTGTCTATCTCTTTTTAACGATGTCAGAAGCGAGAAAATGTGTGTTAAAAATTCTTGCGAAATACATTGAAATGAAAATATGTATCCTTAACGTAACACTTGCAATCGATTAAATTTATAAGATATTCTGTGTATTGTCCTTTTGCTCTAACAATCAATAATTTATTGTAAATTAATCTGAATAGAAATATACGAAGAAATAGGTTAAGAAGATGAATTGTATGTCACATTAATTTACGATAAATTATTGATTGTTAGAGCAAAAGGGGAGTACAAGGAATATCTTACAAATTTGTTTAATCAATTGCAATTGTTACTTTATGGATATATATTTTTATTTTAACGTATTTCGCAAGAATTTTTAGCATGCATTTTCTCGCTTCTGACGTCATTAAAAAGAGATAGATAATGCGAGGGACCAAGAGCCTTAAAGTGAATCAGTGAATAGTCACTGATATCAGTTATAAGTATAGCACTGAGCACTTTCACTGCTATACTTATAACTACAAATCAGTGTATATTCACTGCTTTCTGTGATATTTGACTGATTCATTTTAAGAGAGTACCGTGCGAATTTTCCGGGATTGAGAAATCTCTCGCTATTTTGATTTTTTTGCTGGAGTGCCAGTTTAACAGAAGTAAATGAGGTATCTATTCTGCAATGTATAAAAAAAAATTTTCAGCGTCGTGCTTCTTATATATATTAAATTCTATTAATTTCTCCTATATATATATATACAATATAATTTCAAATGATTTTCTTCACTTTCGTGCCGAGTTTGGGATTAAAATCTGACGAAGGGGACGTCTCGCGTACACCCTGTATGCGCGCATGTACACATACGCACGCGCGCGCGCACACACGTGTATCGATATTCAAGGGAACCGATCGCCAGTCGCCTCTCGCACAATGCACGATGCGCTAGAGACATGCACGTGCACGCGCGATGTCATCGCACCTCCTCGAAGATAAGACGTTACTCTCGGCGCTTTTCAACGTGCGAAGCCCCCTCGGACGAGCGTGAAATCTCGACAGGCATCGCCAACAATACCCGCGTAATGTATAGCGTTGCAGTCCTCCGGGCGACCGCCGCGAAATAAGCATTGAAAGAAATTCGAGGCCAGCCATTGCGCGGCTACGGGAAACGCTCGTTCCTCGAGCTGAGATCGTGAACGGATTTCTTTTTGATGAAATTGAATACAAATAATGGTAAGAAGTTGGCTCGCGAAATTTTCTGGGCACTGTTACTCGCGTAATTAATAACGCATTGAGTCAAGAATAGTGAAACTTTTTCAAATTCGATAATCTCAAATTTAAAAATCTATATAAACTGTAATATGTAGACAAAAAGAAGAATTATGAATCGTGTGTAAGAGCTATCAGTGGGATTTGCAACGAGATTGGAACATTGTATAACAAGAAATTTATAATTTAAAGGAGCATTTTGTAATTTGCTTCTCTACGATAATCGTCTTTGCGGATACATTTTTTTTTATCTGAAGCTATCGACAACGCAGCATCTTGCACTTCGCAGTATCTTGAATTAGCCACTCCGATTATCATCCTCTCGCGTTGATTGTTGCATCCCTTTATTAGGCGATTGCACATCCTATGATTAAGCAGCTGGCCCAGAGAATCACACGAATCAGACGATCCTAATCGCGATGGTTCTAATCAACAACCCTAGCGTCAAATTCACGGGAACCTTCGGCCCGGAAGCGACGCTCCTTTCAAGTGCGCCGGTTATCATCGTGAGATCCTTGCGAGGGAACGAGGAACATCCTGCCGGTTCGTGCGGCGAATTAGATCGAGCTAGTCCCTAAAATCGTGGCCCCGATGCTAGCCGAGACTTGACCGTAGGCTCGCTTCCCCCAGTTACGTGGGTACCAGCAGAGATTCCGACTAGTCCCAATCAAAATAATTCGTTAATATCCGTTGAAATAATTCGTTGACAACCGGTTTATTCGTTCGCGCGCGCCGCGTTACCGACGAGAACGTCCATTTGTATCATTTTGTTAAAAGAGTATGTGTGTGTGTCCCGTATCTTATTATATAAATTTATTTATTGTAGAACAATTAAATCAACTTTTAGCTAAATTTATAATTAAATTCTAAGAATCTTGAATTTATGCAATTTCTAATATAATAATTAAGAATCATTAATAATTTAGGTATAAAATTGAATTTTGTTTTATACATTATTTTAAATTATTATAAATTATTTTAAATTATATTTTAAATTGTTATAAAATTTCGACTCCTATTTATTTTCCTAAAATTTATTCTTATTTATCTTACATAAAAAAAGTCTTAATCAGGAATCTTGTTAACTCGAAATTCTGATAACTTTAGTCGGAATTTTTGGCTCATTCATATTTCACACCAGAGATTTGGTTAATCCAATCAAACCTTTTCCCTGCATAAAATTATGTTAGAGTTAACAGAAATGATAATTTGATAATTTCGAATGATCTAACTTCAACTGGAATTTCTGAATCGTACGAATTTTATCAGAAATTGGTCAATTAAACCTTTTTGTTTCCTCCTACAACTACGTGAAAAAAACAGTCCCGTTAATGTAATTGAATTTTCTGTTACCTGGGAACCAAATGAAAAGGTTGATTATAGGAGAGATTCCTGTAGGAGGTTTCTGTTCAGCCAGTCGTTCTCGATTGCATCAAGCGAGTTTCAATATAACCGAATGTTCAGACGAATGCTTCCGTCGCAGCAACAGAGACAATATTTCTCGTCGACGAGTTTTTCGCCCGCTCACTTATACGAACTGAAATCTTTTTTTCCCTGCACCCAACGACGTGCGTCGTGTCGCGACGCTCCTTTTCTCAAACGGCCGCTCGCTCTCCAACGTTCTTTCGTTCCTATGCGGGAATGGGAGCCGTCAAGCGGTTGACGAATTAGATTGGAGATCTCCCAGTTCGTGCTGGTGAAAGTGCTGCCCTAATATTCATCGGACCGACGACTCGATGTCGTCTTGCGACGAGGGCGCCCGCAGTATCATCAATCGCCGCGCAGCACCCTGCCGTCGCGCCACCCAGTATATCAATAGCGCAAGGGGTGGATTCGCAGGGGGATCATATTTTACAAAAGCGCTTGGCAGATAGTAGCGACCTCGACTGTCGCCGGTAATGACTTAATGCTTCTAGCCGAGCGCGGAATTATGGCGACCTATTGTCGTATGCCGTGACGAAAATTAAAATTCGTTTGAACGAACAGATTCACTCGCGCGGCTTATTAACCCTTTCCTACCTGCGGGATATACATGTCTCATTTATGAAAAGAAAATCGTAACTTCAGGACAAATAGTCGACTTCTACCTTGGCTTCTCTTAAATGTAGGTTAAGCCCATATATAAAAAAAAAAAGTGTACATTTTTAAGTTTAATATTTTCGATAAAATGTAGTTACTCAAATTTTCCAAAAAATCGAACTTTTAGTTAATATAGTGGCACCGTCCCCTCAGATATATCCCTGTCTCAGCAAATTCATAAAAGAGGATTTTGTTAGTAAATAAATGGTTGTCCATACATGACTGCATTATATGATGAAAATGATAAAAAATTTTAAAGTTGACATCAATTGTCAATTGGCGGAAATATTTACTTGACACAAAAGTTTATACTTGATACAAATTGTCATGAAAAATCTATTATATCTTTTAACAAAAGAATTTAAAGAATTTAAAGAATTTTTTAGAATGATTAAAAATAAATATATTATTGTTTCGATCATTGAGACAATGTCCAATTATTGAGGCATTTATTTTATGTTTTGTGTGAGTTTCGGGGAAACTCACATAAATCATATTCGTCGATTTTTTTTGTTCACGAGCATGCAACGAGAACTAACAATACGCTTATCAACGAACGATCAGCATCGATAAAAATGGAGCATATCATGGTCGATATCATATTTGTACATTCTTTCTAAATAAAACGTTTGGATATTCTAAGATATTAATCATCTTAGATTTAATCATAAAGATAGAAGAAGGACCAATAGGAGCCTGTACGTAAATGTAAAACTGTGAACCACATTTAAATCGAAAACCATAATTATTTTATAAGAACCTCTCAGAAGCCAAATTGTTCAACTGATCACTTGATGTAAATTCCTTAATTATATAACGATCAACTTTACTTCAGTTAATATAACTTCAATTTTGCACGATTAGTTAACTTCATAAAATAAAGAAAACTACAAAAAGCGCAGTTGATAAGCTTGGCCTCGAAGAGGCGATGAGATATCTCTATCTCGCGACGTTAATTAACTCGAGCGCGCCTATAAAACCCTTGAGAGTCCCCCGAAGACTCCCTATTAAGCCTCCGACAGTGTTTACTACAATCAGCCGTTTACAGCTCGACATAAAGACCACCGTGAACATTCCGACGTGCATACGCGCGCCGCGCAGATCGTAATCGTTACGTGGCGAGAAAATGGCTCGCGTGGCGTGCCGATGAATGCTCCGCGCGCGCGCACATTTCCTCGCGAGCGGTGTGTATCTCATTGCGTAAGGAAATGACTCGCTGTACTCCGAGCCGTTCGATCAACCCCGCGATAACCACGCGGCCCTCGTACATGCTCGCTGATTCGTGCCTTATCTGCGCCACGGACACGCTGCTGCCGGTCATCCCATCCAGTTTGCTCGCACGTCCTGGCTGATAAATCGATGTTTGAGCAATCGGGATGTGTACCTCCATGATCTCCGGTAAACGACTGTCTCCCCCCCCCCCCCCCCTTTCTCC
>NW_022639528.1:724538-741146 GCF_010583005.1 Odontomachus brunneus | reverse complement strand
CACTCTTTCTCCTCTCTCTCCCCCGTCGTGGGCGAGTGTGCGACGCGCGGGTCGTGATCGCGGAATCATTCTCGCACAACTGTCTAAAATCGATCCACGCACAATGTGAAGACGGAATTGCGAAGGAAGCGGGCCAGAAAAATTCAAACGAGGTTGCTTCACCGCGAAAAGAGCACGCGGTTTTCCACCGCGGTGATTTGCATGTCGCTTCCTCTCGTGAAACGCGTATCGCAGTTTCCGCGCCGCTGTCGAGACCAATTAATTTGAGCGGCGCCGCAATTAATTAATTAGCCGCGAGCCAACCATATGATGAGAAATTCCTAACTCGAATTCCTCTGGACCTGACTCGTTACATCACGTAATTTCCGGAATCGGCAGACGCGATATCGTGTCGCGCAAAGGTCGACATGCCGTTTTATTCTTTAATATCATTTTAAATGTATAATAAGAGAAATAATTGCTCGATTCGAGATAAAAAGTATATTGATTTGGGAATATTTTTATTATACGCCCATAGGCATATATAAGAGATTAATTCATCAAATTAAAAGTGTGTCTAGACACACTTATTGCATTCAATAAATTGCAATAAAATTATATTTAATTCTATGTCCCAACATAATTTTAATACATCCGATTAATATTATGGTTACGCATAAAAATAATGCCAAATTTTTATTATGCCCCGACATTATTTTTATCATGTAACATAATATTAATTTTATAATATTAATTTTAATATTATAATATTATAATATTATAATATTATAATAGTAATATAGATAAATAATAGTATAATATTAATTTTGACATATAAAGTGTTTATCTTAACATAATATTAATTCGATGTGCTAAAATTACGTTTGGACGTAACAAAAATTCTGAATTATTTTTATGTCCAGGCATAATTGTAATTCGTCGAATTATTGTTATGTCAGGATACTATTTTATTTCCTAAGTGAGAAATTCAATTTTCTTTTTACATAATTATTTCACGAAACTTGTACATCAGACTGAATGCTTCTTATTAAAAAATAAAACAGCACGCCATAGTCTATCTATCCCGCTATACGAAAATTCCATTTTAACGTGGTCACTTTCGGCTGGGTGTGCAGTCTCGGCGCCGATAAAGTACACTTTAATAATGCTAATGGACACGCGAATCCACCCGCGAAACCTGTGGAAAGGTAGAAAGATGACGGGAGGAAGGAGAAGGATCCGGCGAAATCAGAGGAGGATGCCAGGGCTCGTTATTAAAAGAGATCACGCATCGCCAGGCGAGCTTTTTTTGCTCCTCTGAAGTATCCGTAGCGAGTATGTGAAGATAAATGCGACTGCTAATCATGTTGCTCGCTATACCGCATCCGCTTTCCATGATTATATTGTGCCGCATCAGCTATCAATTTAATTTAGCTTGTTTATCCCGAGCATTTAGATCATTAAGTCAATCTATTCTCGCGCACCCGAATTTGATGGCTGAGATTAGCGGCCGAAATCATCATAAATCACACGAAAATTTCTCTAAAAAGTACCAAGTCGTCGATTAATGTTTAATGACGTTATTTTCGCAATATCCTAAGGGGATGTCATACTTGGAAACTTCACCGATCAAATACTAACGTTTTTCCGTAAAGTTTACGTTGTGTTGGCTGCACAGAATTATAAACGCTTTTACACAGCAAAAATATATGCGAGAGTAAATTGGAGCACTGCTTAATATGCGACGAAAACGACAGAAAATTTTGAAACTAATACCTCGAACTGTCAGTTGACGTAAATATTAAAAAAAAATATTATATATATTTATTTTTTCTTAGATATTTGACGGGAACAAATTACGATTCTGTTTAGAATTGTGGCACGAGTTTCACAGGTGTAGCGCAGTTTCCGCAACACTTAATGAATGTTGCGCAAATTACGTTTCTTAGATAATCCTAGATAATCGAGGTCTCGGCAATTTCCACAGAAATTCTGTTATAAAACGTGTTATAAAACTGTGCAGATTACATACAATCGAACGATTACATACAATCATGTTCCAATATCGTCTCGACTCGTCTGGCTGAATTTTTTCGCGATATCTTCCCGCCTGATTTTGCAAACGTCATTTTGTTTTCCAACAAGTGCGCGCGGTTAAGACGCAAGCAAGGCGCATCGAGATATGATATTTTTCCGAGGATGTCGCGGAAGATAATTCGCGATTGATGGTGTGTGTGCGCGCGCGCGCGCGAGCGTTCCCGTCGTTAGCTGTTCGCGATAAAAAGTCGACGGGAAGTCAGTAGTCTCGTTATAGAACGGCGCGATAAAGGGCCCGGTTGCCCCTTGAACCGCAGCAAACGCGTCCCTTCGCTACAATTAGCGAGCCGAGCGTTAAGATTGGCTTCGTTCGTTCGACGGGGACGACGTCGCAACGTCGTTGTCGCATTTATCGGAGAGACCTCGGGCACTCGTGTGCACGAATCGACGCAACGAAGGAAAAAGTGTGCGCGCAGGCCACACAGGTATATAGCGCCGATCTAACGAGTCGCGCTGCCGTTCGCGCACCTTCTCGCCGATCCAGCCGTAAAAAAGGGGAAAATACGGTCGGCAGATAGAAGCGCCGTTATGCGATGGCGATGGCCGGCGGCGGCTTCGAACGTAACAATGGGCGAACAGGATGCCGGTTATCTACGTGGCGCATAGTCCACTATAGTGATAAAAATGCCGTCGCCGTGTCGTGCTCTACGCGTCGAGCGAAGAAACGTGTGCCTCGGCAATCCCGATATTAATATTCATGATAAAGGATAACATTGACGAAACTCGAAGGTGGTACTAATGATAGAGAGAAAGAGGAGGCGGGAAGAATAGATAGATAAATAAATAGATAGATTTATTTATCATACGCTCTGGGAAAATTTCCCACTCAAGCGCAAAAAGTGACAATTAATTATTGAGATAGATGCAACAAATATGTACGGTGAAAAGTGAAAAGAAGCAAGTACATTAGTAGCTAATATTTAAATCACGGTAGTTCACCAACCAGTAAAAGATTGAAGAAAGAGTTTTTAAAGACATGAAAAGAATTGAGATTACGCATAGCAAAAGGTAGGCAGTTTCCCCCATATGCGAGCAGAGCACTCATAAAAGGAATGCTTGTATATCTCGGTACGACATGACGAGAGGAGGGAAAGAGAAAAAGAGAGAGAGAGAGAGAGAGAGAGAGAGAGAGAGAGATGTTCTGCAAATTCAAGTGTGTTACTTCTCAGCGTGTAATTTATAGCTGAAGTTCTCTTTACTTGCGTTTCTTGCGGCTTCAAGTCACGTCATTGCACACGCTTAAGACGTGTGAGAACGTGTGAAGTATAATTTAATACGTTTAAACGTGTTAAATGACGTGACTTGAAACGGTAAGAAACATGCAGAAGGAGATTCCGCCAAAATAACACACTTGGATTTGCGGCGCATATGCACAGTGTGAGTCAGCTACTATTGTTACACTGTAAATTCAAGTGTGTTATTTTGGCTGTATCTCTTTTTACAGACGCGCGAAACGTGCAAAAAAGAACTTTGGCCAAACTGCACGTTTATGCGTTTAAAAATAACGCACAGTCGGATTTGCGGGTTATCTTTAAGGCAAGAAACAAATCTTTATCTTTAGATCCCCAGAGTTAAAAAACAGCGTCACTATAATAAAACGCTTTTTTTTTAGATAAAATCATCTCGAATATCTGAGAGTCAACTTTGTTTTTTGCTTCAAAAATACTCCAGGTAGCATAGTTACCCCGACTCATCCTGTATATCACAAATTACAGACAGGAAAAGTGTAGAATCCGATAGTGTGATTATGTGAAATAGGTAAGCATAGAAAAGCTAAGAAAAACGAGCGCCCAATTAGATAAGGCTGCGATTATAATCAACTGTGTCGATAAAATGATCAGTATATGGGTGCGCGATTGTCTGGTTCGATATATAAATAAAAAGCAGCAATAGAAAAAACACGAGATAAAGAGATAAAGAGAAGTTCAGCTCTCTTCGCAGAAAGTGTGTGTTAGATTAGGAGCACTTACCGAACGTTTAACCGCTGTTTGCGAATAGATACGTAGAAATAATATTAACGGCTCAGAGTTGCGCGTTTGAGATTTATTAGTGAAATGAGACAGAAAGCTATGAAGCTCGCAGTTAATCTAACATGAATAGAATACACGATATTTATGTAAAACAATGCACAGCTCCGATTCGATCTATAATCATGTTTGCGTAATCAGCAATGCACAACGCCATTGAATCCCTTTGCTCCGCGATATCAATGTTAATACGATTGTTTATTAGAATTCAATAGGCAGAGATTGTCCATAAATAATTTATGCATTTGTATTCGGGGTTTATATCAATGTTAAATCAGCGCTGTGGATCATTCCGAGTCGAAATGTTAGTCCTGCTAAGAGCCGGTTTTTCAATAGCAGTTTAAACTTGAATTCAAGTTTAAACTCTATTCTAACAATTAAGTTTAAACTATCATTGAAAAGTCGGCCCTAAAGGGTCAGTGTCTAATACACATGGAAACTGAAGTCCTACTTGACGCCTTTAAAAGACATAAGACTCATAAAATGCCGCTTGTACAGAGGGAAAAATCTCTAAGAAATAAAATATTCATTCGATTATTAATAACACGTATTTATTTATATATTAATATAATTAATTGTATTATATTATATTTTTTCTATGATTTATATCATATAATTATATTATTTATTATATAATTCACTTTCCACATAAAAAAATATGCATTTTCTTAAAATCTTAGCTTTTCACCGAAGTAATTCTTTGTTTTTATTGAATGAAAGAATTTAGATTCAAGTGAATATATGATATTAGTATACCGCCGAATAAGTATCTTTTATTTTTCAGATATTTTTTTTCTCTCAATACGTAGGTTCCTAAGGAGAGTTTCTCGACAAAGTTGGTAAGTTAAATAAAATCAAAAGAAGTTGATACAAGTTTCAGAGTATCAAAGTAGGCGTTAAGTGGAATACATGAGGGCAAAGAAAGGACGAACATTTCGTTTCGGGATCGTACAGGCACTTCGACAGTTCTCTTCCCCCGCGGCATACAATTTGTGGTCGAAAAGAAAGTCCGAATTTCCGTGTACCAAGATACATATCCTCATTATTCTTGCACATCCACCTTGTAACATAACCGAGAGGAATAATGTTGGGAAATAGGGGTGCAAAAAAAGCAACGTTTCGTTTAATCCCGTTGGTGTTGACGTTGGAAAGGGAGTGGATTTACGACGGTGGCTTCATTAGCAGTGACCCAGTAATTAAGCAAACGCACCCAGGGCGAGTCGAAAGTTTTGCGATTCGTAATAAGGGGTACCGTTATGAAGTGCCTGTAGCTTCGGGGAATATCGTTGGAAATTAAACGCTCGCTCCAAGCCTGTGTAAGCCGCGCGCGGGCGCACGTGAGTGTAGCACCCGTGGGTGCGCGCATTCACGTAAACGGGTCCCCCTTTCCTCCCTTCGTTAGGAAACGGGGCCGTAATCGCATCTCCTCGCGCTCAGGCGCAACAAAGCTCCCATTACCGTGCTATAATTAAAGTCGTTAATTATTTTATAAACTGCGCCAAACTGATTAGCGGCGAGGCCTCCTCCTCCTCGCCCCCGCGCTCTCGCTGGCATTTCTCGTGGTTGTTCTCCGGCGCGTTCGGGATTAACGGCACAAACGCGCGAAGACGCGCGCATAAACGCCCGGAGTAATTTCGCTGGCTGTGAGCCGACGCATGCCACTTTTCCTTCGCCGTCTGTGCTTCCTCGAAGGAGCAGCCTCGTGTTTCCAATGATTTCACGCGCCAGGTATTTCACTTATGTCTATGATATAACCTAACATCTCTGACACCACAGAAACAAAAAAGTTTTCGTTTCGCTTGGGCTTCAGAAGATTCGGACACAACTGGTATTTGGAAAATGATAGAGATAACTATGTCGTTTTTTGAGATCTCAATTTTTACAACATATTATACACACAAAGAGAATATTACAGTTCTTTTTCCTATGAATTTCTTTTTCGCTATTTTACAATATTTCTAGTAGCGCAAAAATAGATTATCCATACACCGAGAAAAAAAATACATGAGAAATAAAAAGAAATACAAGAGATAAAAAATATTTATTCGGTGGGTACTAATAACATATATGTTTACCTGTATAAAATATTTTTCAAGTGAGAAAATGTATATTTTCTTAAAACCTTAGCTTTTTAGCAAAGCAATTGTTCATTCTATTTAAATAAATATATTAGCACTCACCGAATAAATATATTTTATTTTTTACATATTTTTCTCTCAGTGTAAAATTTATCTTGGTAAAGAGCACAGTAAACTCACTAAAAACATAGCAAAGTTTTTAATAGTACATTCCTAGGATATAAATAGCACATGTAAAATGAAAGAATATTCAATAATAATTTTTATATTCTCTCCGTATATACTCCCTTTATCCGTTTGCAAATCTTTTGCATCTTGAAGCTTCACAACATTTTCCAAAGATTCGCCGAAATACTCAAAATTATCTTCCACCTTTATTCTTCGAGGCTTCTTAAAAGGCTTCGATGGCATTTCGAAAGTGGAGTTTCACTCTTCAGGATTGTTTGCCTGTCCGGAGAGTAAGACCCCATTTTCGTTCGCGAACAATGTCGTATTTTTGTCTCTTGTTTTTTCAGCCAGCTCGATTGTCAGTTAAAATCTGCATTCGATCTTGCCGAGTGCAACTGCATTGTGCCATTGTTTCCATGAAAGGTCAACAGACGTGAGTCCGAGAATGACGCTAATAGGCTCTCGCAATTTCTCGCGGCTCGCACGGCTAGTGTCTTCGACAATTGAACGATATTGGATCGACGCGAGCGCGGAATTGACTCGTTTCACGGAAGTGGGTATTTCTCTCGCACCGGGCTCGCGCACACAGATGCTCCAATTCGCTCGTAATTGAGCGTCGGCCGGCAAATCGTCTTGCTTGTACCATCTCTTCCGGGTGACCGACAGTCGGTCCCGATAGAGGGCGCGCAGACTCGTTTTCGTATACTCCGAGTATCATCGACGCTGCCTCTTTCAAATGAACATACGATATAAAAATAATAATTCAAGATGATGAAATAACAAACGCTCCGATTGCAAGGATTGCGACATTGTCACACACGAGACAAGATACATTCCCGAAATAGTTGCACTCAGAAAAAAATAATTGAAATTTTATTTGTGTAAGATATAAAAAGTTTATTCACAGAAGTTTATTCACAGAAGTTTATTCAGAAGTAAACTTCGCAAAAAAGGACTTTATATCGCACAAATAAATTTCCAATAAAATTTTTTCAACAATGTGAAGTTAAACTCCCTGTTATTCAACACACCATTTGGACCATTATTTATATAATTTTATTTAAATGATTTAGTCAAATGAATGAACAATTTAATCTAAATTTAAATTCTTATCTTTATTTAAATGATGTCAATGATTGTTTAAATATTAATTTTAATTAAATTGGCCGTCTAATTGCACACGATTAATTCAGTATTACTTTGCAGTATTACCTTGAGGATTTTAATGCACTGAGAAATGTTCTGCCCCTTGCAGTCGATTTAATCGAGTGCATCGCTCGACTAAAATATCTATACATTGCACAACAACAGAATCCTCTGCACCACTTATCTTAACCATTTGATCGATCGTGTTCCTCGTTATCCAAATCTCGCGGCTCGCAAAAACAATCGCTCGACTAGTATTCGATGGGACGTAGAATGTTCTTAAAAATAATATTTCACGACCAAGACTTCCGAACGAAATAAGTCAGCGTGCAATCACCCCCGCGACTCCTCCTCGCCGTCGCCGCGATACAACGGCTTACCGTTCCCCTCGCTGCAGCTGCAGTTGCAACGTACTTCCGTTCGTCAGACACGTCCCGTCGCATTTCCACGCATCCCAATCGTGAGTCCATGGCCTGTCGGTTTAAATATAGCCGGCTTCTCCTTCGCAGTGTCGCCTTGCGAAGGATCAGACTCCTCATCGCGATGCGACAGGAGGCGCGCACGACGCGCACGATATTGACGAGCTCACGGCTTCGAAAACGCGTGCCCGAATATTCGTTCCTGACAATTCTTTTAACTCTCTACTGCCCACTGTGACTCCGAAATCGCAATCCAGTTTCATCATTATTTATCTTCGATATGAATGTTCCTGTCTTGACCGAAAGTTACAATATAGCTACCGTTTTTTATATGTTAGCAGTAATAGTAAGTTAATATCATCACTAGAATTACATCACTAGATCTTGAGAAAATAAAAAATTATAAAAATAAAATTTCTTCTTATATGTATTGAGTATTTTAATTTTAAACATCCTATATACATAAAAAATTGTTTAAACATGAGAAATTAATTTGGGCAATAGAGAATTAAGAACGTAAAACTCCTCAAAAGGAGGATCCTATTTTTCGACACGATGTGACGAAAATGTGTAAAACCTTGCAGAATGTGGATAAACGTCCTTTCCTTTCGCGAATTTTCCGGGAACATCTCGCGTATCTTTGCAGGGAAAATGGGAAATGTCTGGCGATTCTAAACACGTGTTGTGAGAAGCGCGATGTGGGATATGTCTGTCGCTCGTCCGTCGAGCTCGGCGCGGCGCGATGCACCCGCGTTCGCGCGCTGCGCCGCGTTTTCGTTGACATAATACGGCACTGACAAAAATCACGAGTTCTACGGGCCTCTCGATCGAGAAAGAGCGCATCCCGCGAAGAGAGGAAGATCAAAGTCGCCGGCTATAAATAGATCGGAGAACGGGAGAGACCGGCGAGAGCGTCGGCTTCTATTCTGGGACGGCCATAGGTTGGTCACCTCGTGCCACCCACCGGCCCTGACCGTCAAAGAAAATGCATTCCCAGTCGCGCGCACGCTGTACTTTCGCGAGGAAGAAAAAAGAGAGAGAGAGAGAAACAAGATGACATTTTTACGAAATTATCTGTAATGCTTATGTGATCTCTGTGACTAATTTCCGAGTGTACGTAATAACGATAACAAGAAGTGAAACAAAGAACATCCGCTGATTCTGGGTTACTGGGAGATAGGCCGTTGGGCGATTATATGTTCGACTAAGCGTGACCGTCCACTTAACAACACAACAATCAGCGGTGAATTGAACTAATAAGTCGCAAAATCGGGAGTGTTTGACGCGTATATGAGCGCGAGCGCCTCCTCGTTGTCGTTTTATTCGGCTTTACGGAGAGAATGTTATGCTTCTCTTCAATTTTATTCCGTGTTTCTAACAGTGCAAAAATAGACTGTCAGTAAGATTGCATATCTTGTTGAAGAACATGAAAACGTAATAAACTTTTTTTAAAGTTTCAATTCTCAAAGTATAAACAGGCACGGAATGAAAGTATAATCAATTGCAGCAGAATCTCGACCCATTCCTCCGTTACAAAATTCTGTGGTAACATTTTACTGTAAAATCTTCGTGTAGAATTCAGAAGAGACCATTCTGATGCGCAATCGAGAGCACAGGGAAAAACCCACTGTCTCGATACTCTTGATTCCGGATACAAACGCGAGTGCTTAAGTGTCCCGTTCTATTCTAATACGAAATAAAAGAATAGTCAATCACAGCAGAATCTCGACCCATTCCTCGGTTACAAAATTCTGTGATAACTTTTTACTATAAAGTCTTCGTGTAGAATTCAGAAAAGGCAATTCTGACGCGCAATAGACAGCACAGGGAAGAATCCACTGTCTCGGTGCCGGATACAAACGAGCGCCTAAGTGTCCCGTTCTATTCTAATCCGTGCTCCGTCTCTATTCCATTCTATTCTAATATGCAGCGGTCTGCGTTGAAATAAAGCGAATACGGCCGCGCGTATGCAGCGAGGGTGACAGAGCGTGGCGGCTGCGGCTGCGAATGGCTGCGGATAAATCTTGGCACAGGTCCGCGTAAATGTCCGCGCGACGTTGCGGCGGCGTCTGGACGCTCAATGGCGGATTCCGCGCTTGAATCGTCCCCGGGCCGAGAATACCGTCTCCTCTAGTGAAGATGCACCGGGCGTTGCAGGATGCGCCTCTCATTTTCTCTCTGCTTCTCTCGGGAGGAGTGAGAAGGGAGGGAGGGTGGTGCAACGCGGTACGTAAATAGGACGCCGGCGCTCTACGCGCGCGCAAGCAATGGCTTCAACATTAAATAATAGAAATAAATGATGGAGCAAGAGAGAGAGAGGAGAAGTAAACGACGGAATGGAAATAAATGATCCATCGGTGGATTCTCATCTCGCGCGCTCTCTACGAGATGGCACACAGCAAGAAATCTCGAGTCTGTTTTCTTGGATTTAATTTCTGACTGAGTTTCACGCACGAGAGAGTTGAGAAAGAGAGAGAGAAAGAGAAAGAATGAGATTTCGCTTGACTTTGACGGCCGGAAATTGCATTTTTTCACACGCCAGAATCGCGTCACTTTTTCGAAATACTTATTTACCGTTAGTTATCGTGGATGAGAAGAAAAACGTCACGAGAGGAGTTTGTTTCCTCTGGGGAAGTTTGCGACCTTCAACGTCGCACGGTGTACGTGCTCCCTCTCCGTCTCGCGCGGGTAAATAAATAGATAGACCTTTGAGCCTTGTCGCGAATTTCGCCGACACCGCAACTTCAAGTTCTGGAAACTCTTCGCGTGGCGTCGCGTGGCGGATATCCGAGGCGCGCCGCGATTTCTCCAGGGTAAGCTGCGTATTCGGGAGTTGTTAACGAAAGGGATCTCGTGTTGCGCAGAAAACACGCGCTCGGGAACGTTAATTTCACGAAAATTAATCAAGCCATCTTTCTCGGGCATTACAGATCCGATAGACTGATATACGCAAACTTTACAGCAACTTCAAGCATATTAAGTCACGAGATTCAACAACGTTGTATCCCTTATGATTGGTCAGATAGTACTTATATTTATCACACAGAACGATGAAACAAAAATACGAAAAGAAATTATCTGAGTTTACTCCAAATAATACGTCACGTTAAGCGTACTATGAAAACCTATAACTTTTAATAAATTTGTTGCTGTCAATATAACAAGAAATTCTCATTATTGCATGATCCCAGATAGACTTTTATGATTATCACGATGTGAGACTATCAGTAATGGAAACTTTACAATTCTTAAAATGACATTTACGAAATAAATATATTGTATTGAATTAATTATGGAATTTATATCGTAAAATAATGTAAATTTTTTGTTGTATTAATGTAATAACGAATTTATTAAAAATTACACTCAGATTTTCATATTATATTTAATATGACATATTTGAGGCAAATTTTCATCATTTTTTTCGTATTTCTTTCATATTTCCATTTCGTCATTCTATGTGATAAATACAAGTGCAATTAATCATAAGAGACTAAATGTTTATGTAAAGTTTACATACATCGACTTATCGGAGATGTAAAATTAATTAATAGTAAAATTTAATAAAAAAATTAATAATAAAATAAAATTAATAATAAAATACAAATACAAATACAGTAGATTTAATTATAAATATATTTAAAAGAATTGTAAATTTTCCATCATCGATTGTTTTACATCGTGATAATCGTGAAAGTCCATCTGGGAATACATAGTGAATAAATCTTTCAATCCTCTTCAACTTCCTTGAAGAATGTGTTGGACGCCATGTATAAGAGGTGTCATCCTTATACCTCATGAGCTCGCTTGAAGTCACCGAGAGACTTGAAAAAACGTTGTTTCCGAAATAAATGATTTGTACTTGATCGTCTTTAGGACAGATCCCGGATTCACCACCCAAGGAGAGAGAAACGACGCACGGCGGGCCACGGGATTCGTTCATGAGAGAGTCGTAAAGTCCCTCGAAAGAGTCGGCTCTTGTCTCCCGTACGAAGCGTGTTCGGGCCTTGAAAACCGCGGGAATAAAACCATGGCGATGTAACTCGTGAAGCACGTGAGTCACCGAATGCGGCCGAAAGAGCTCGCAACAAAAGCGTCGTTCAACGAAAGCGCGCGGGTGGCCATTCGTTTGCCGAGCTGCGGCGGCCACGCAGTATCCGAGGTCCACCTCCCCCATGGGGTCAATCGTGGCCTGACAATGAGGAAGCGACTGACCTGTCGGTCGATCGCAAAGACATTCTACCGGCGCCGGTAGATTGTGGGCGATCGCGTGAAAACCCGTTCTCACCTTCGTCCTTTGTCGGGGAAGATGAAACGGCGATTTCGCCTGACACCGCACGGACTTTACAAATGAACCATTTCACATTTGAAGATTATTGACAGAAACGATAGAAACAGATATTAACCCTGACAGAGTAACGCCAAGTGCCTCCTGGAAGTGTGTATAATATAGTTTTATTCCAATTTACACGTTAAATATGAAAAATTAAAAGAAGAAAATAAAACGAGAACAATGATTAGAACTTGCAATTTAATGAATTTTAAATCAATCTTTTAATAATGTCAATATGATAAAGGCATGCATTCTTCCAAGTACATTTAATCCTGGATATCGTGGTCTTTAACCTCTTAAGTGGTGTGCGTGGAAAGGATGTTCGTGGTAAATTCCTTTATTACAACATAACATTTCTTTTCATTTATTTAAATCTTTTTTAACTCATAGTAGGTACTAATTAGATATATTTTGAATACGATTTTTATTCACTTTAAATTGCCACTGAAGAGATTAAATACGAATATTTAAACTTTTACATCATTTACGATATGAATAAATATATATATTTTAAAGAGTTTAAATATTCATATTTTTAAAGAGTTGAGGATTGAGACTTTAAATTTAATCCTTTCGCTATTAACGGGACATATACGTCCCTCTGAACATACTTTTTCCCACCATTAATAATAACTTTTTTAATTGAATAAACAGCTTTTTAGCATGCAAACCACATCAGTTATCTACTCTACATATTATTATTAGTGATTATACTATTGGGACAAATATACCCTCCCAAAAACCCCAATAGGACATCAGTGTCCCGGCTCTATTCCCATAGCACCAAATATAAACTTTTAATTTTTATGCTAAAACTATATCATATATTGATGTATTCAATGAAGTAAGAGTAAAAAATATTGTACCTTTAAAAAACAAGATTAGCGTTAAAAAAAAATCCAGAATTAGACATGTATCGTGGTATTACTACCATTATCTTATATCTAATAGACGTACACGGCATTATTCAAGCACACAGAATCAGTGAAGAACGTTTAAGAAAGATAAGAAAATAGACCAATAAAATCCAGGCAGAAATTTATATCTTTACTCGAAATACTACAGTGTATATATTTTCTTTTTTATAGAATCATATTTTTTCCTACTCATAAACTTTTACGTCGCGTTGCAACCTCTCGGCGAGCCGTAAATTGTCGGCGTCGGCGACTCGTTCTCGAGATCCCGCGCCACTTTATTACCGCAGCTTGGTGGTGTTTCCGAGAGCGACGTAAAATATCGAGTGTTACGTAAACGATGCATCGATCTCACGCAATCTCTCGTCTTTGGACCGCATGGGTGGTGATCGTTTTTACTACCACCGTGAGAGGGGCGAGGGCCCACCGAGAATTTTACAAGCGCCTAAGGGTCTTGGAAGGCACCGACCATACCAACGATCGGAAGGGACCACCGCGACACTCGACTTTTTGATCGTTCCTAACGTAGGCAGCACTTCATGGAGAATGATGAAAAAGTCCGGGAGAAGATTTCGGAAAAATCCGTCGCTGTTTTTTTCGGACTCAACTCCAGAAATACTTTTTTTCTAAAGTAAAATTTTGTGTGTATCGGAAACGTTATAAAAAGTGCTTGTAACAGCAAAATTTATAATATGTCGCTGTTTTATTCACTCACGACTCTCGATGAATAAACTGCAGACGATATAAACTTAAGAAACAGCCTAGGAAAAATTATAAAATTGTATTAATACAGCATCTTTGTAGAGGAAGTACCATAATGAGATAAGAAATACTAATTATTGTTTAATAAAAATTATATTTTTCAAATTTTCGAATTGTGATAGCAATAATATTAACATCAACTACGGGAATAAATATAAATCTCGATAAATAAATCATAGACAATATAAATTAAAAGAAAAAACCTGAAAAACTGTAAAATTAAATTGATATAGCATTTTTACGGGAGATTTTATAGAGAAAACGTCACTTGAGAAAGATAAATAGTATTAATTATCGCTTAACTAGAATTATAGCATCTCTCAAATTTTAAATTTGCTTTGTGGTAGCAACAATGTAGGCGTCAACTGCGGAAATAAGTATCGCAACACTCCTTTGCAACGCGTAGTACCAGTGACCATCTTCCCCGAATAAAATTCATTGAATATTCAAAGAGGCGTCTGCACTCGCTACTACAACGTGACCAAACTGTCAATGGAGTCTATTATTACTATGCGGTATTAAAGCGCCATCCACGTGCACGGCGCCATCGACAAGCCGCGATCTCTTGTGTCGTATTCGAATCGCTCTTCTCTTGCGAAGATCGAATAGAATCGAAGCGACCGCGGCATGTTAAGCGAAATTAAAGCGCAGCTCAGGTGGGGGATTAATAAATACCCGCTGTGTATACGGCGGAGATTGGAAATTGTAAATGCATTCGAGAGGAAAGGGGAGTTGGGAGACACTGCTCGTCTGCGATCCAGACGAGCTACTCTATCTATTCTCATTCCAATCGCGCGCGTATCCCAGGGGCGACAGGAGCGCAGCTCGAGGAGGAAACAACGACGGGCTGTCTGGACAAGCGGAAGTGACTACCGGCTGATGCGACACATTTCTTTGTCCGCACGAAGCGAGATCGCGCTGTCGTTTCTTCCAATCTCCGTTAGACTGCAGACTCGGTAGACTTGAGGAATTGAATCCGCGATTGCAACAAAGGAGAAACAAACATCAGATTTTGCGAAACGCAAAAATCGATCCCGTAGTGGCCCCAGAACGAAAATTTTTCGACGCATACTATTTACAAAAAGAAATAAAAAAATCGTAACATATGAGAAAGCAAATTAATAAATATAATCGTAATTTATAAAACTTTAATGAAATACAAATAAAATAAATGATATATAAATAAATATGATATATAAATATATGATATATAAATATATGATATATAAATATATGATATATAAATATATGATAAATAAATATATGATATATAAATATATGATATGTAAATATATGATATATAAATAAATATGTCATATAAAATAAATAACTATATGATTTTTGTATCGATTTTGGAAATAGTGAATAAAGAAGAAAGAAACATCAGATTTTGCATGCGACTATTAATATTATAATTAATATATTATAATTGTATAATAACCTTAGAGAACGCAAATTCTTCGGCACATAAAATAAAAAATAATTGCAACCTATAAAAAAGTAATTTAATAATTATAGTTATAATTTATAAGACTATAAATAAAGAAAAATACATATATATATATAAAATAAATGAAAAAACATATCATGTAGAAAAACAAAATATATAATAATAGACTGTATAACTTTTGTATTGGTTTTGGGCGGCGAGAAAAGACGTTCTAATCGCAAAGAATCACGAGTGCGACGAACAGAATGTTCATAAAATGTACGTTGCCGCTTTTAACCGTCCGCATATATAATTTGAGTTTGGACTACGCGGGCGTTAATTTGGTATCCCGTTATTTCAACATGATCCTCCGACTCCTCGTCGTAGGGTGAAGTCGCCGGAGCAGCGCATTTCCCGCGAAGGACATACTAATATTGTCGCATGCCCGGCCGCTGCTTACGACGGCCGTAAAACCCGATATACCCTTCCACGTGTTGCTCCCCCTCTTTGCCCCGCGCACGATAGGGACAAGAAACTCGGTATTCATCGTCTCGTTTTCGAGGACTACTAGACGAGGAGCCGGCCGCCTGCAGCACGCCCACGTTCCTTCGACATTTTTACGCGGTTAGGCGTGGTACCTCTCCGTCCGACCCTACGTTTGTCTCTTTCTCTCTTTTTCTCTCATTCTCTCTCCCCTCTTTCTCTCTCTCTGTCTCTTCCCTTCGTGCTCTCACTCCCTATGTCCCTCTTATGTGGGCCCGCAACGGGGACGAGCGACGAGATGCCGTTTGTTATAACTTATTGTGCCGATGCGCGCGTGGCTCGTTCCTCGTGTTTGCGTTGGCCGCCATCTCGCCTACGCGCGCTGCCCTCCAGCATTTTTCACCGAGCGCGTTCTGCCGGGGCTCCCCCTCTGTGTTGTTGCAGCGCAGGGTGGTTAGCCCGGACACAGAGTCCCCCCCATCTCGGCTCGATTTTCGATGTACAATTTTTATTTCCGAGCGTGCTGACGGCTCGAAGCGCCCGCGCGTCGCTCGACTGTTTATTTTTCCTCTCAGAGACATGTCATCATGCGGACGGGAGGATTTCCGACAATTCGCAGTCTCGCGCGGCGAAGGGACGAAGATTCAATTATCGAACATTGTGGGAAGATAGAAGCAGGCACTGACCACAAAATAAAATAAAATAAAATAAAAACAACCCCCGATTGGATATCCAGTCTGCTATCCCTTCTCTCCCCCCCCCCCCCCCCCCCC
>NW_022639528.1:718048-724401 GCF_010583005.1 Odontomachus brunneus | reverse complement strand
CCCCGTCCCGAAATTGATTTCAATTTTAGTCAAATCTTATTTCAGAAAAAAGACTTTCGAAAAGTCTTTTTTTTAAATACCAATTAATTACCACGTCGGATCTCATCCTCACACCTCTAAGCACGTCGCGTCGCGTCGCCGTAAGAAAATCCATCCGTGTATAAATAAGTCAATCGACGGGACGGGAATCGCTCTCGACAGCGGCTGATCGTAGCGAGCGCTCGTTTTCGCGAAGGTCCACCGTGGACCCAACGTGCTGATCGTAAATTCCCAATTAATCTCGGACACGAGGGACACGCGTCGGCGATAAACTCGCATTATCTATCCCCGACAGAGACGCGAATTTATTCCGCTCGACGCGGCCGCAGTCGCACGCATCATCCGGGGAAGGTTGCGGGCTAATCGCGCCGTATACGGAGGGGTTGCATCTCGTCGAAATTTATGCACCGGCACGCGCCAATGTCACCGTCGCACATGCCGCTTCACGAAATTTCCAAAAGAGCCGCGTCGTCCCTTGCGCCGTCATCACGCAGAGAGGGATTCTCTTCCCGAAAAACGTAACCAAAGAATGATGATATAATGCTGCGGAATAAAACATCATAAATCAACGGAACGGTTAGAAGAGATTACAGGACCTCGGCGAAATTGAAAATTAGGGGAGTTGCCGAAATCATACCAAATCGTACCTGATGTTTTTTTATGTTTTTTTTTTAATGTTGGCACGCATGAAATATGATGTGACAATTTCTTGTTTACACTTTTCATTGCTCATTTATTTCTCATCTTTACCGTGAGGTGTCGTTCGTATTCAACAATAATAAGGAAATTGATGAAGCACGACCAATGCGATTTCGGTAATTCTGTCCTAAATCTAAATTGGAGTAAATGCAAGCCAAGCGATATTCTCGCGAAGTAAGTGAATTGTTACGGAATGATTGAGAAGAAAAGTCGAAAACAATTCGAACAATGGGTCAAAGACGTCGCATTCTCTCGACAATATTTATGAGAGCTCGCGCTTCAAATTATATGTTAAACTACAGATTAGTTACGGACTTGAATATTTAGTCGTGCAAACCATACATTTCGGGCAATTCTTACGTAACAAATAGGATATCTCCTATTTGTATTTCTCTCAGAGTCGGAATACGGTGTTATGATATAAAGCGAGTGATAAATTCGGACAAACACAACGAGGCTTCTCGCCCAGAGAAACATCAACGTTCGCCCGTCCGCTGAACAATAGCGGATTATTTTCAGGAAACGCCGAGTAATTATTCGCCCTCGGAATTATAACGAGTACGCCGAGCAGGCTCTGTAAGCGAACACCGACACTCGCTTAGAGTTTTCTATGCGCCAGCCTCCACAGAATGACTCGTGACGTGGCAAAACCGTGGCAAAGGGAAAAGGAAAGGGGAACGAGAAAGGGAAGAAGGGAGAGAAGAGGTCAGGCCCTCGTTATGCGTCTCTAAACCCGCCTAATCCGAGTATAAGATATTGTATTTTACGGCGTAATCCAGCGGACAATGCGTGACTCGGGCCGCGCGCTATTGTAAGGAACGATTCTGAGAGGCCGCGCCGAGTACTTTGAGGTGAAAATAAAATAACGCGCGAGCTTAGGCTGGCTGCGCTAATAGCGCGCCATTGCCTCTCCTTTACAATTCCTTCGCGCTCGAACGCGCGCCGCGAGCAGATGGAAATCGGCCGGGATCGCACGTTAAAATCGTTATCCCGGGCGAGGCCGTGCCGGGATAACATAATCGCGCGTGTACTCAATTATAATAAATCGTGCCATTCGCACGCCAACTTCTCTCCACTTTCCCTTCGACACGCAGAGCCGCGTGTCGATTTCGCGACGCTGCAGGACGCTGCAGTTTCCTCGCGGATTCTTTCATACGCGAAGATTCCGCGGGAATTCGGGCGATACGAGTCTTCCCTCCTCAGCGGTGAAAATAGAACAATGACAAATCTCGTGATATTATATACAAGATACACAGATAAGTAAGAATACATGCATATGTTCATCTATTTTTTATATCTCGAGAGTTTCAGTAGCCGTACTTAAAGACCAAAGCAATAAGAATGTCCAGAATTAAATAGTGTTACTTTTATCTTCATAAAGAATTCGCGAAACAAGGGAATATGAATATATATATATATATATATATATATATATATATATATATATATACACAGGGTGTCTCACACTCTCCTCCGGGCATTTTGTGGGGACGTAGAACAGGTTGAGGTGAACATAAAAATCTTATACCGTTTTGCGATATTCGCAATAATTATCGAGATATTAATTGTAGAAAATTTGTGAATGACCATGCAGGATATGGTAAATGAGTTATAATAGCGACGACTGCCGTCGTGTACTTATACTTTAGATCAAATTGAACAAAAAAGTCCTCTACTATTTTGTAAATAATCACATAAATTTTTAATTATTAATTAAAGAAAATGAGTGCATTATTACGCAAAATCATGCAATAATCTTTTTTAATTAATAATTAAAAATCTATGTGATTATTTGGAAAATGGTAGAGAACTTTTTTGTTCAATTTGACCTAAAGTATAAGTACACGATGGCAGTCGTCGCTACTATAACACATTTACTATATTTTGCATGATCATTCACAAATTTTCTACAATTAATATCTCGATAATTATTGCAAATATCGCAAAACGGTATAGGACTTTTATGTTCACCTCAACCTGTTCTACGTCCCCACAAAATGTCCGGAGGAGAGTGTGAGACACCCTATATATATATGTATATATATATATATATATATATATATATATATATATATATATATCGATATATATATATCGGTTCTCTCCAGATCGAGGCTGCAAATATAAAACGTCTGACGATCGATAAGGCCCGATCTACAATAGATGGAGTAAGGAATAGGAGTAAGACGAGATGGAAATAATTTATTTTGCTTACTCCCTTACTCCAGCGCTTACTACTTAATTCAGGCTTACTTCATGTGATGTAGACGAACAAACTTTTATTGAAGTAAGGGAGTAAACGAAATAAATTATTTCCTACTTCTTACTCCATCTATTGTAGATCGGGCCTAACAGTGTGAGGATTCTGTGGGCGATTCGAGAGGGTCAATTTTTAAAATTTTTATTTCTTTATTATGACTTCAACGCACTGTTACAATCTGTTTCGCACAATAAGCAACTGAATTGATCGACTCAAGGGGTTCGTTATCAAGTTGGAAGAGTAAGTCGATCCATTGATCAGCTTCGCGGGCTAAATGAACTATAATTAACCATCACAGAGGGTCTCGTAGGGTCAATAGTAGGCAAACGGTGTGGACCGCACTGTCGACACTATTTCAAAGTGCGGCAGCTGCGGGACTTTCGGACGGAGCGTAGCTGTCGACGAGCGATGATCGTCGATCGTGCGGCTTAGAGCGAAGACAACCGATCGCGAATTAAATGCAAGGCACGAAGGCAATTTACCGCGGCAGCTGCTCGACATCTGCCGACTGCATTCTCCGTGCAACCTTCGCGAACCTAAGCGGCGAATAGTTCTAGTTGGACGAGAAGCGGAGCGCGCGCGACGCTCGGGTGATTCGCGCGAGGATTTGCACGATAGCGCGGCGGCGATCTTATCCGGCTATAAATGGACGCGCGGAGAAAACGCGGAAACAATCACGAGACCGCAGTCGGAATCGACGGTTGAATTTTGCCCGGCGACATTCGGCGACGGGCCGCAGCGCTCAAACGAATGTTTGCCGGCCGGCAAATTCTCCTTATTAAACTCTCCTTATTAATTTCTTGATCACTATGAACGCGAGGCATTGCGGAAGAGAGTGGGAGGAGGGAGAAAGAAAGATAGAAAGATCCAACTGAACTGATAATCTATGAATCTATACTCCCGTAGTGTATGGGACTTGTGAATCTAGTAATCTATTGATCTACGGACGAACCCATCGCCCCCGACAATTTATAGATCTACAGATCTCTAGACCGAGCGATCTATAAATTTATGTATCTGTAGATAGCTATCTGCCGAGGAGAGAGAGAGAGAGAGAGAGAGAGAGAGAGAGAGAGAGAGAGAGAGAGATCGGTAGATCTCTATGTATTACTATGGTACGTGAAACCGCGCAACGAGCGTAACCCAATAAGCCATGAATATGTTATCTGAAAATTTGAACGCGCAGCGCGCTCCATTGTACACACAAACATGTACGAGGAACAAATTTTACTGACAGGCAATTAAAATCGACATCGCTTGAGTTGGAATTTTGGTTCTATAAAGAAATATCTGATATCGCTGTCGG
The DNA here is from genome assembly GCF_010583005.1 of Odontomachus brunneus. Taxonomy (NCBI): domain Eukaryota; kingdom Metazoa; phylum Arthropoda; class Insecta; order Hymenoptera; family Formicidae; genus Odontomachus; species Odontomachus brunneus. The sequence continues at coordinate 720,097 of NW_022639528.1, read as the reverse complement.
AAACTTTTGCACTCCGTGAATGCAAAATCATCTCCACGATGCGGAAATTCCTGCATCTTGAATTCGCGCAATTGCGAAATTTCTCGTTCGATAATATTTCCAAAAAAAATAACTTCCTTCTTCAGACAGACAAAGAAAGATAGGGAAAGAGAGATGGAGCCGTTTGATTTAATGCCTCCATTAACGGATAATCGCAACGTTCTGTTTAATCTTTTGCATCATAATCATAATTACTACGGGAAAGATCTATGTGACACACATTTTTAGAGTCAACTAGCCGTTCTTCATTATAGTACATTTAGTACATATAATACATTTAGAGCTGTTTTTTTTTTAGGGTAGATTAGGTATTAAAATCAACTGAAAACTGTAGTAGAAATTGAACGTCATCGATGTTTAATCATAAGATAGTCTTTGTAATATTTACTAATCAATATAATGTAATACTTTCTCTAGTGGCTACATGATAAGTAAGTTAGCTAATGATTAAACAAACGAAATTACAGTTATGAGATGAAAAACCTGGAATAGTTGCTAATCGATAATGTTACCCTCAATTCTGCTTTTTTGAGAATTTTTATGAAATTAACATAAATTTTTATTTGCTATCTAATGTTAAAATATTAGTGATATAACTAGATTATATATTTTAAAATAGACACTGCGTCATTTACTCATCTAATCATCAATCATATTTAGACCACAAACCCGATTCTATATCTCAATGAATAATCAATCAGTTGAACGAATAGATAACGAACCAGAAAATTTAATCTAGTCTGTACTAGCTAGCTACTAGCTTTTGATTCAGGCCAACTAGTTACATTCTTACTCGGAAAGTTGTTGCCTCACTATTTGCTGGCCAACATAAATGCACATTTGTTAAATACATTTTACTTGTCATGTATTTATCCTCTTTTCTTTGCATGTGTTGTTAATCGACCACAATAAAGTAACATTTTATCATTATTAAATTCACATACATGCACGCATACACATGATCGCGAACGGCGCACTGAAAGCGCGAGAAGATCAATTGACGTTACATGAGATGCAATCAACGCGCCCGGTGAATATTCCGACGAGAAGGGGACCTTTTTTAATTATCGGTAAGCGCGACTATCTGCGCCCGTATCGGCGATCGTAACGCGTCTGTAACCGTCTCGAACGATCTCGAACGACGCGATCACGCGCGGTAATTACGCTGTAAAGGGAGCACGGGGACCGGTGTCAATGAAACCGTCTCGTCGCCGAAAATAAAATCACTCGCCGGCGATATATAGGGCGAGGACGATAAAAATAAGCGCACCCGGAGGGTGCCCCGGGTTCCTTCGCGGCGATAACAGATTAAGCGACAGAGGCGCAACCTCCAACCTCCAACCTCGTATCCGAAATAGACCTCGTGAAATACGGCGTCGAGATATATTCCGTACGTATCGGTAAACAGCTGGAAATCGTCCGATGTCTTCGGGGTGCCCAAGCTCGTAATGTATAAAACGGATAGACGTGAGCTCCCTCGCTCGAAATATTCGTAACAGCAGCGCGACATTTTATTTAATTCCTTCGCACCCTAATGAGTCGCGTGAGAAAAAATACTTGAAAATTCATTTGCAAGATATAAAGTTTATTTTATAGAAATAAACTTTGTTTCTGGGAAATAAATTTCATAAATAAATTTCCAAGTATTTTTCTCTCAGTTTGCATGTCTTACACTGAGGAAGAAATATTGGAAAATTTTCCTTTGGATATAATGTTTATTTCTGTGAAATGCAGTTTATTTCTGTAGAAAATAAACTTCTATTTTATACGCAAATAAATTTTCACGTATTTTTTGCTCAATATACACTGAGAGAAAACAATGATCTAACTGAAGTTGTAGTTATTTTTGGTCCAACCAAAATATTTTTTCAATAAAATGGTAGTAGTAACATGCATGTTTATGATTATAATTACAATTATAATTTCCGTGCTATATATATATATATATATATATATATATATATATATATATATATATATATATATATATATATATATTATATTTTTTTT
>NW_022639528.1:613325-717643 GCF_010583005.1 Odontomachus brunneus | reverse complement strand
TATATATATATATATATATATATATATATATATATATATATATATATATATATATATATATATATAATTTATTTATTTTTTACGGATAATACTCTTTTAGGGAAAAAAAAATTTCGTACATAGATAAAAAGAAAAATTAAAAAGTTATGTGTGAAATTTTATCTTGTTTTGTTTTCTTTTCTTAAAAGGATATTACTCATAAATAAATAAATGAATAATTCCATTAATTTTCTTTTCATAAAAAAAAAGGATTAATACATTGATCGCGCTGATTTTTATGAATTATGCAAAAAACTTAATTAGCAATTAAATAAGTTGAACAATAAATATTTTTCACCACTAAATAATCGCAATTTCTTTCTCAACGCGTACAACTTCTCGTCATTGTGTCGATTAATTGATAATAAGGCTCCTGGTTTTCAACGTGTTAATGTCTCTTTTTCACTCAATATACCTTAAAAGTAAGCCCGAGTATCATTCATCCATTATAGCTCACCCGGTACGTGCATTACGATCGCCTGAGGACTCGATCTCCAGATCGGTCGGAAAAGACGAAAGTCGCAGCGGGTATCGCGGAGGGTCTTTCTCTTTTTCTCTCTTTCTCTCGGGTAGTGATAGCTTATCGGCCGTTCGATCATACCCAAATCGATTAGTCAGACTCGCGTTCGCGACAGCGGTAAGTCGAGAGCGTGAGAAGCGAAAGCGAGGCTTGGGGAACCGAAAACGCAAGCTGGCGTGCCTGCGGGAGCTTCTCATCAGAGTCCTCGGTGCGAAAAGCTCGACTCGCGATGGCGGCTTTACGTGACCGAGCATAGTTGGCGAGATCGGTTGACCATGACCTCAGGGACCCTTCTATCTCCCGTCTTCCACCACGTACGCTCTTTGTTTCCCTCTTTGCCTCCTCCTCCGTTCTCTCTCTCTCTCTCTCTCTCTCTCTCTCTGTTTCTTTCTCTATCTTCCTCTCTCTTTCGCTCTCCCTGGCCAACGCGACAAATCCGACGGAATGAGAATCACACGAATCTCCAGAGTTTAAAAGTCCAGCAAAATTAGTTTACACATTCATCTATCATTTTTTAATTATTTACCATTAACGATCAGCCGACAAAATGGAGTCTCGCCTATCAACCCACGCTTTCCGCATCATAAACGTTTCGTAATAAATCACGTAAATGTTACAAGGAAAAAGGGGAGATCGTTTGCTCTTTTATCCTCTACTATACAGACATATACATTTGCACAGAAACAGATGTGGATCCAGAATGGATCCATCCGGACAATGGAAGCATACTAAATATCAAAGTGCGCTCTCGTTTGTACGGTGTTGTGAAGGACAAGTCGCGGTCGGCACCCCGCGGAAAACGCGCCGTATGGAATGACAAGCGATTCACGTGAATCTATCGGGGGAAAGAGGAAGAGAAAGACAAGAGAGAGGACAAGAGAGCTTTACTTCGCGCGCCACTCGTTTCGGTCGATTAATCCGGCTCGAGTACTCGCGCGGTATTTCCGTGCGAGAAAGCACCCCTTCGTCGAGCCATCAGGAAACCAGTGGTGGTGGCACTCTACAATTGCGGACTGAATGACGAGCACGAGGAGCTCCCGTGATCCCCCCATTGTCTCTCTTCGTCGCGTCGTCTTTGTAAGCTTCTTCGACGAGGTACCGCGAAAAATTAGGTGATTACGCCGTCGGGAGATGTTCCACGATTTCGCACTCGTGTTCTGTCTGAACAAATCGTTCTGCCCGAGAACAACGTCGGCTAAATCGACTCCACCGTAATTGAGTCTGCTTTCGTTATACAAATAATTATTTCTAAAATAATTGAATCTTAATTGGGTGAAAATAAAATTCACACAGCCATTCACCACAAATGTTTGCATGTTTAAATTTATGTAATATTATACTAGATAGACAGATGTTAACGGATCCGGAGAGGGGTTTGAACTCGCTTGATCGAGGTATCAAAGGGTGCAAAATCTGCAGTTAACGCGGCTTAATCCGGGAACGGGAACGCAATTTCTGCCGATCTAAACGGACGCTCGTTACGGCCAGAGCCGAGGCCGGATTCTCGACGGTGGCATAGAGAGGGTTCTCGGCCAGAGGAATCTCACACAAAAGAGCAGAGGGCTGCAGAAGAGATAAGTGCTGCCCGTCCGTCCGCGTACCCATTAGAGACACATGTGGCTTTTCTGAACAACGAGCCCGAGCCTTCCATAACGTTTCCCGCCGCAAGAAGACGGCGCGAGACGGATTAACGTTACCAAAAACGCGTTGGAGGACGGAGTAGCGCATCAATCAGTATTCTCGTCGTCCCTTTAACACTGACAATTCAAGAAGTCCTCCGACGACTGATACTTCCTGGGGCGATGTAATTGTGAGAATTTGTTGCGTTTGATTGATATGATTTGATTGATACACAGAAAAAAAAAATATCTAAAAATAAAATTCATTATTTATCCGATAGATACTAATAAAATGTTTACTTAAATCTAAATTTTTTTATTTCAATAGAACAAAAAATCGTGCTTTCATGAAGAGTCAAGGTTTTAAGAAAATGTGCAGTGAGAAAGAAATAATTCCAAATTTATCAGTGGAATATAAAATTTACTCACGGAAATAAATTTTACTTTACAGAAATTAATTTTATTTCGCAGCAATGAACTTTGTACTTCACGAATAAATTTTCGAATTTTTTCTCCTTGTATATTTTCTTATTTAAAAAATATTTTACATTATAATACAAGTAAATATGTTATCAGTGTTCACCGAATAAATATTTTTATTTCTTCAATATCTTTTTTCTCTCAGTATATCAATCATATCAATCAAAAAACCGCAAATTCTCACAATATATACTCCCTTGACTTTTCTCGCTGACAATTTCAAGCAAATTCTACGTAACTCACAGCTACAAATGATTATTAATTATTATTCATCAGCTCAATAACTTGCATGAATGGTTTACGCGTCGAGATCGATTCGCGTATCCGAGGAAAAGTAAAACGCACGCGGCTTCGGATTGAACTTTGAGACACACGTCACTTTCGCTGACGGGCGCGGGAACCGGTTAATGATGAGCAACAACAATATTCGATGACGCACGCGTTTTCGTAAGCGGCTCATGTTGTCGTATACGCCCGCGCTGGACGGCTCGCGTTACGCTCTTATTCCGTGTCGGGGTTACAATAAGGAAGACGATACCCCCTTCGGGGCCGCGGGGTTATCTTGGTGAACAGACGAGATTGCGCGCCGTACAACGTAGGAAAGAGCACGGCGCCCGTTAAGTACGGAATGGCAATACCGGAAAGAGAGGCAGGCTCTCTCGGCGTTTAACGTAAACTCCGTCGGGCCTGTTTACGAGGCACTTATCGCCATATCGGCGCATACCTTCCCGACGTACCACGCGATGATACCTAGAAGTTCTGATTTTTCTGCATTCTCCAAGGATGAGTAATTATCGTGATACACACGGAGAGATTCCCGGATCCTTATGAGCGTGGAGAGAAGACCGTAATCGCTGTTGTCTGTAATCGAAAACCCAGGTGGCGGCCCTCGCGGGACCGAGCATTCATTACGAGCTTCTAATTGACGCGGGTTCTACGAGCTATAATCGCGAAGGCGGTTTTGCGGTTACGCCGTCGAGAACGCGGCGGCGCCTAATCGAACCGCGATCGACTTGGAGGAAATCTCGCGGGAACCCTTGCGACGGTGTGGTCTCGTTGGACATCGGTCTTGGGACCACGAAGCAACCTCTCTCTCCCTCTCCCTCCCTCTCTCTCTCTCTCTCTCTTTCTCTCGACTCGGTGATAAATGGCATTCCGTAGCGAGGGGACCTAATCAGCCCAGGTAAAGGCCCGCGCGCACTACATAGAAATTCCTGAGAGCGACAACGGTACTTTCGATCGAATTTACGGCTCGACAGACCGCTCGCCTCCACCGCTTTAATGGACGAATCGTCTTCATACGCCGTACATGGTTTTGGATTTTATTCGACACGTATGTTGCATCAACGCTGCTTGCGGCGCCTCCCAATCATATCCCGACTCGGCATTGTCCCATTCTGCATCATAGTTCAAGAAGGTTACACGTATTTATTGGGATCCTTCAGGAAAGTATCGTCCCGAGTAACTGTTTATATTATTGTGTCTGTTCCTTTTAGTGTGCCTCTATATTTAAGTAAACCAGAAAGAAAACTAGCACAAATAAGTAGAAAAGCATTTTTTAAGTTTAATTATTAAGTTTAATTGTTAAGTTTATTAACTTAATTTAACTTAATTAAAAAAAATACGTTTTCTATTTATTTGTGTTAGTTTTCTTTTTATGGCTTATATTTAAATAGAAAGGTACACACTAATAGAAACAGGTACAGTAATACAATTACTCTAGTCGAGTAAAATGTTAACTCGTATATCTTGAAGTGGGGGAGAGGAAAGAGGGAGAGGGAACAAGATAAGGTACGAAAAATTGAGTTATACAGAACTATTTTACTCGTTACACGAGAGCCGCATTACACTGAGGAAAAGATACTTTTAATTAAAAAAATTTATTTGTGATACAAAATTTATTTCCGTGAAATAAAGTATATTTCTGAGAAATAAAATTTGTTTCTGTGAAATCAATTTTTGTCCTACAAATAAATTTTCAAGAATTTTTCTCTCAGTGTACTGCGCTGAGGAAAAAATATTTGAGAATTTATTTGTGCACGGACAAAAGAATATAGTTGGCCTACGCGTGAATCTGGTTGCGTCAATCGAATTCAAAATCCGGTTGGTACTATCAGATTTACGTGTGGGCCAACCGATAACTGTTTCTTTCCATGTAGGTTATAAAGCTTACTTCTGTGAAATAAGGCTTATTGCTGTGAGGTAAAGTTTACTTCTGTGAATGAACTTTACATCCCACGCATAAATGCTCGAGTATTTCTACCTCAGAGTATCTTCGACTTTGCCGCCACACACGAATCTCGCACCCGCAACGAAGTTGCAACACGGCGGCAAATGTCGCGCGATCAGCACTTCTTCTACGCGCTCGTAATCGTTTAGGATGCCGTTAATTCGGCGTCAGCGTTCTCGCGTTTAAACGCAACGAGCAGACAACGTGCAGCGCCCAACGGGCGACCTATACGAGAGACGTTGATTCTCCCCGGCTTGTTCGTGTATATTTCGCGAATTCTCTGCGACACAAACCTCGTTCTCCCCGCGTGGCCGCGATGGCGGTGCAAAAACCTCGCCAGCTCGGCGTGGGCGAGTGGTTATTATTGCCCGGCGCCAGACTGGAGGGAGCTCCCCATGCTAAGAGAACGCTCGTGCGTCGAACGAAGGAAGAACGGCGAGCGTGTTAAATAGTTACAGAATGGCGATTAATTCGCGGAAGATGTGCGAACGCGACAAGAAACGTATCCTCGAGATTCGTCCTGTTCATTCCGTCTGAAGTCGTCTTTGTTCGCGATACATGGGACAAATATTTTATGACACTAAAAATATGTTTTATTATTTTACTCTACACAATAGAGAAATATGTGTGATATTTAATATAATAGAACAACAAATGGAGCCTGCTATTAATACAATATAGTAGAAATATTGTGTTTCTGCTATAACAAAAGAATATACTTTATCACTTCATCATAGCAGATATCCTCAGACTTCGACTCTTTATTGCAAAAGGTAAGACGACATCGAAGGAAAAAATAACTCAACTGCGATAGTCTCTCTGCTTGTGATGACTCGGATTGTTGTGAATGGGGAGAAAAACGAGCTTTTCGAATGGAAGAGATAAAAGCGCGTTAAAGGCGAACGGCGACGGCGTGCAGACGGACATTACGAGCATGCGAGAAGCTCGTGCCAATTTCCTATTACTCAAATCAAGATAAAAACACGGGAGTTCCTCCTCGACGACTGCGAGTTCCTCGCGGGGTGGTGCGATAATTCCGGCCGCGCGCGCGGTATCGATCGCGCGGACAATGACGAGAGATAACCTCCGCCCCCGCGAACGCGCAGAGGGATGGGCCCGAATCCGCGATGCCCCTTCTCCTTCTCCCCTTCTCGGTCTCTGCAATAATGATCACCTGAGTACATTCCATCGTCCGTGCGCGGTCGAGGGCATAAATTCGCGTTTCCCCGCCTTCGAAGGGACCGCAGCGCGCCCTCTGCCGTAATCTTACTCCTACATCGGCCGTCAAGCTGAGCGAGGCAGGTGCGAGTTTTTCTCCGCCTTCCCCTAGATGAGGCTGTTTTTTGAGATTCAGAATCCAGATGCGACAAGCAGACGAATTTTCCTCGGCGAAAGTTCGGTCAGACATCAGTTGTGGTGTTGGGGACTTAAGAATTCGACTATTATACGAATACCGGCGAAATTCTCAACAGTAGTTCCCAATTTTCGATCCTTAAATCGATACTTGCTGCTGTTGTGGGAATTCTTGGAGTTCCGTTCTGCAAAACGCGCTTCGATCTTTTGAGACACACTGTACATACGTACGGGACGAGCATCTCTCCTGCCGCGAGAAGGTCGAGGCAGGAGGAAGGAAGAAAGAAAAAGAGAGCAAAAGTAACGGGGATTAATTCGTTCGCCAAACAACCGTGACGACACTCGTCCCTACCACGTGTGGATTAGATCTTTTTCTTGTCCGCGCCACGTGTGGATTAGATTCTGTTCTTATTACTTTGATGAGCGCCAGCAGTGAGATGCGCGGCGGCCCCACTCGCTTACTGCATAAACGCTAACGACAAGGGAACTAAATCCGGCGTGGACATATGAGCTCCCTAATTCCTGAGCAGCTTGAGAGAATCCGAAAATAAAACGCGGCAAACGCGTTTCAGAATCTAATGCACCATCAACAAAAATGCACTCGCGACGCACACGCTAAGAGAACCACCCTTCACTGTCAATCCCCTCCCGTCAAGTACGATCTCCTACCCGTTTCTCAGCACAATACCTTCTCCTCTCGCGAAACTCGAATCAACTTGCAGTCACGCCGGCACCGATCGTCCATGACGACCCGTTGCCCTCGAAAGCGAGAGGCGCGACGACTCGACATCGCGGCGACCAGCACGGAACGTCACGGGCAATGACGGCCGGACACACCTGAACTGCACGCGCTCTCGATGAGTGCATCTTTCTTCCGTAGCTGTCACTACGGATTATGATAATGCTCGTTCTCCTCTCCAGGGCGCGCCGTGGCGCGAGGGTCGACCGACAGATTCGCCGACGAGGGTGGTAGTCAGAATGGGGACGACGCGTGGGGGAGTGAGTCGCGCGCGCGGGGCGGATTTCCCGGCACGAGACGGCCGAAAAACAAGGGTGGCGGCACCACCGGTGAGTCATACTTCATCCCCGACGTGGCCCATGGGGTGGAATGGTGACTGGTCGCCTATCAATCCCCATTTTCTGCCTGCGGACGGGCTCCCAGCGGCAGACACCCTCGCTCTATTCCGCCTCTCTACTCTTCATTCTGTTTTCTCTCTCTCTTTCTCTTTCTGCTTTTCCCTCATTCCCTTTCCGGCTCTCTATAGGTCCTGTCTCGCTATTCGTTACTGTCTCTTTCTCTCTATCTATCTCTCTTTCTTTCTCTCTCTCTCTCTCTCTGTCTGATTGAAATTATATTTCAATCTCCGGGCAATCCCGTAGTTTCGGCACGCACTGCGGGCTATTTGAAGGAGACCGGCGCGATGTGAACGTGTCGATTCGTACAGCGGAATACGTAAACTTTCGTTGCTGCTGCTGCGAACTTTCAGCATCACGAAAAGGCAAATCTCGCGAATTCCGTTCAACTTGTTTTAACAGAAACAACTTGATGCCGAAGTAAGGCCGAATAAATGCACGTGGAAACCAAAACACGAATTCGATATCCTCGTACTCGAGGGAACTTCACGATCGAGCAACTTATTTCTCGTTTCGACAAGTCGCTGAAATTCATTTAATATCCATTTGTAAAGGATGGCTTCACGTGGTAATCAGTTACAAAGGATACAATCGCTCAAAATAATTCGTGAATATTCGTGAGGTGGTAACACCGCATGAGTCACTCTAATGTCTTTTCTAATTTAATAAATAATTACATTAATGAACGTTTTTTTTTTACATGCTGCCTCGGAGCACTTAAGGGAGATGTACTCGGGTGATAAGAGGGGTGTACAGGATGATTCAAGAGAAAAAGCCAATACTCTGGTAGGTCATATAAGCAAAAAAGTACATATAAATATGTGTTTTATACCAATTTGAGTGTACAACTGTTGCAAAGTTGTTGAAACGTAGTTGAAAAGTTGTGAAAACGAGATATCACGTACTATTTCTGATATTAACTGTTTAAGCAGCGCATTGCTCTATTGTATACGCGAAAAATACACGCAAGACAAACTGCTAAATCGTACAAGGAATGTTGTTGCTCGCGTTATAAAAGAGCGTCAAGATGAGCTCAGACAAGCCACTTGCCATCCTCTTCCACGACTTGCAAAGTGTATTACTTAACAATGGAACTTCTGAAAATGTATTATAACTCGTAACTAACTTATCTGCCACTTGAATAATAGATACTAGATAATAGATACAAGAAACATGATATCTCTTTTTTATCAACAACTTTGCAACTATACATTCGGTGTAAGGCTCATATCAACCCTTTTACTCGTAACTATGATGACCTCTCGATACTATAATGACTTCTCAGAGTATTGTTCTCTGCTTCTGAACCATCCTGTACAAGTCCAAGATAAATGAACTTTTTTTCGAAGAAGTAATTTACGACGAATGTCGCATGCTAAGCGTCAAGGCATTAAAAGGCGGTCGTATCAGATGTCGCGCTCCGGAGTCGATCCCGATCTCATTATATCCGGCCTTTCGAGCACATTGTCATTGTCATTCCCACGAGTACATTGTCATTGTCGTGACTATTTGGCTTGCCAGGCGGTGTCTGTGGTAGTAGACGCCGTTGTTTACGCTAGCCGGGCTCTACCTTCTGTTCTTGATTGCGAGTCATCGCGACTCACTTCCGGCCCGGACGACGTGATCGTCCGGGAGATAGCAGGAAGCGGATTAACAAGATACAGCGAGGCGCGCTCGCGCGCACGAGCAACGACGAAGGTGGAAAACCTCGTCGAATATTCCGCTCAGGCCTGTACTTTAATCCCACCGAGACGTGAGATCGATGTTTCGGTTTTGACTAACAAATTTCGTGTCGTTTTACTTACTATACAGCCCTCCTCCTGCTCCTCCTCCTCCTCCTCGAGGACGCAGCTGGCGCTGAATCATCGCGACTCTTCACGAACACCTTCGGCGTTGCCAGGGTTTCCACAGGCGAAGTGGCTTCGGGTAACATATCGTTTGCTCTTATCAAGACCCCGCCACAAAACGAGAGAGAGAAAGAGAGAGAGAGAGAGAGAGAGAAAGCAGAAGAAGGAGAGAGGGAATCGTCAACGGAAAACGCAGAGTTCGCGTGACTTCCATGAATCTCTGCGTCGCCGTGCGATCTCGATAATCGCTGATGTATCAACCTTGTACTTTTCTTTCTTTTTCTTAATTTCCGCCCGAGTCGGCATGCGTCTCAACGCTCCGTGGGGTAGCCTAGATCGAGCACAGCGGAACTATTGTATTTCCTTTCGATTGCAGCTTTTTTGAGGCCGTATAGTTTGACTTTCCCTAGACAATAGTTTAAAGGGATATGAAAAACAAAAAAAAATTATAAAAAAAGAAATTTGTAATATAACATGAAGTATCTCGCTATTTATTGTCATTTTTACTTTCACTTTATCCAAATATTTGCAACTTGATATAATATCCAAAAAAATATAATTTTATTTTTAACAAAAATCTCCTTTTTCATATGGCCTTAAGAGAATTTTCCTTAAAATAAAAAAAAAATATTCTTAAACTAGAAAAGAGAATCTGATTGGAAGAAACTGTTCCTCATAATTCCATATTTAAAAAGAAAATTTTTACCGAAAAATTCTTCTTTTTACAAAGTAAGCTACTAATTGGGAATCTATTAGATATAATTCTAACTTTTCTTTCTTCTTTGAATCAAGAGGAATATATATGTTCGAAGCAGTTTGTCTTTTCACTGCAAGAAACTTCTATTAAGAACAAGACCTGGACACTAGAAGAGAAAAAATATCAAAATAGTTAATATTTATTTAATATTAGTAACATATTTATTGAAATTTATATTAGTAATATATTAGTAACACATTAATAACATATTTATTGAAAATCAAGTTATTTTACTTATAATAAACATTTACATAGAATAAACATTTGGTTTTGTGTGTAAAAATACAAGGTTTTAAGAAAATATGTATTTCAAAATATATATTAAAAAATAATTTAGATCAAAATAAATAAACACGTCATTAGTACCCACCAAATAAATATTTACTATTTCTGTAAATAAATATTTAATATTTACTATTTCTTTCACCAGTGTATAAAAAAAAGAGATTTTTAGATAAAAATAAAAAATAGATAAAATAAGAGATTTTTCTAGCTTCAAGAATATTTTTAGCTTCAAGAATGTTCTAGCTTAGAATATTTTTCTTTTGGTTTTAGAAGGATCTTTTTGAGATCATATATAAAGGGATGTCACTGAAGATGAGATTATATTCTTCGAGTGAGCTAAATAGAAAAACAGTGCAAAGTACGAAGCTGCATTATATCGGTTCCAACACCCTCTTCAGGAGAGAATGATCGTCGTGACGCGCGTGACTTTCATTTCTTAGCGCCGAGCGTTAATATCTACGGTGCAGAAACGAAATCTCGCCAAAATTAAGTGAAGCGGAGAAATACTCCATTAACTATTTCCACTTGCATCGATATCAACTGGATGACCCAGTAAGACATTTTTCCTGAGGGAACGCCGAGGCTGCGAATTTCCCAGACCATTTGCACTTTCGTTGAACGCGTACCAGTTTCGCGATTTGCGCTCTACACTTCGCTCCCTTCTATATGGATCAGTGACACCGTTTCCAAACGGTTAGATGTCACGACATTAATACGAAGGAAGAATGATACCCGAGCGACGTTCGATACGTGCCCCTGCGCGACCCCTAGCGCGTCTCGATTTTCTCGCATAATTCTCTGATTTATCGCCGCAAGCGGCTCCTTGTCCCCGTTAAATGTTTGCGCACGAAGCGCACGCACGCACACCGCGCGCTCGCTCGCATGCAATTTCGCCCCGAGAGCCCCGGGAAGCAACTCCGCCGGCGGTTAGTAATTCAAGCGGCCACTTCAGGAGGCAACAATGGACGTAACAGTAGATTCGTCCGTAATTTTACACTCGAGCCCATTTTCTCGCCGCTGCCCGGTTTTAAGGCTGATTCACGCGACGCGGTTTTCTCACTTACGGCCAAGTGATGCGAGAGTATCTCTGCACTCTCGGTGCGTACAGAAAAAAAGAAAGAGAGAGAGAAAGAGAAAGTGCATGACGGTCGCTAACTAAAAGCGCTTTCGTTCTAATAAATTGGAATTTTTACTGTTTTCGAGGAAGAGGAGAGTACGCGGAGAGAATTTTATAGCAAGAGTCACTATAGGATTTAGTAACCGAGAAATAGAGATCGACATTCTGCAGTAATTTATTTTATACGTGCTACTTACACTGAGAAAGAAACATTTAAAAATTTATTTGTGAAATGTAAAGTTTATTTTTGTAAAATAAATTTATATCTCACAAATAAATTTGCAAGCATTCCTTTTCTCAGTATATATCTTAGCAACTGCAAAATGTACTATTAAAAAATTTTTGCGTTTTTAGAAAAATCTGCTACACTGAGAAAAAATATTTGAAAATTTATTTGTGGAATATAAAGTTTGTTTCACAAAAACAAACTTTTTTCAGTGACATAAAATTTGTTTTTTTTACAAATAAAGTTTATATCCTATAAATAAGTTTTCAAGTACTTTTTTTCAGTACATGTTTCTAGCGAGATTATTCTGTTCCTTAGAAAGACAGATCTTATTAACAGTCCATCCCTGGTTTATTAAAAGTAAAATTGAAAAGAATTTATCCGAGAGAAAAATTACATTATTCTTTCCGTGTAGAATTTGCTGTTTAATGATCCATATTGAGAAAAAATAATTGACAATTCATTTGTGGGATATAAAGTTTATCCGCAGAGATAAACTTTATTTCGCACAAATAAATTTTATTTCACAGAAATAAATTTTGTTCAACAGAAATAGAAACTTCACAACTTTCCACAAATATATTTCCAGATATTTTTTCCTCAGTGCATCCCGTAAAAGCTACCATCGATTGCGATCAAGGCGAGACTTGCATCAACGCGAGTTGATCGCTAACAACGATATTAATAATAAATATATATAAACATAATATCAATATAATACACTGCTGCTTTTACACGCAACATTAATATCATATCTCTCGCGTTAAAAACGATAATAATAATACCAACAGCCGCTGCCGAGGAGTGGCCGCGCGACACGAGCTGCACGCTCGACACCATTCGAAACGCGGCAGGGGGCTGGAGAAAAGGGATGACGGCGTGGCGACATATAATCGAATGCCCTAACGGTCAGAGCACTTTTGCCCGCCCCGGTGATTATCTGCAGAAAATTCGAGACTTCCCAAAACGGAGCGAGTCGCGCGACAGATGACGCGTGGCAGTTCGACGGGAACCTTTGGGAGAAGCCCGCGTGCGGAGAAGCCGCGTTATATCACGAATGCGTGTGATTGCGCATGTTGATAATCGGGCTAATGACAACGGGTAGTAGCGTGTGCGAGATACATGCGAATTATCGATATTCGCGGCGCGCGCAAACGTCCGCTGCGATATACACAAGGCGGCCGCGCCGGCAACGATAATCGCTACCATGGCGAACGGTCGATAACGGCGTATTATTAACAGCCACGGACATGTCCAGATATTCCGACGAGGATCGTCATGGTGTGCGCTGTTATTAATATAACTGTTATTAAAGCAGTGCAACTCGCGAAACAGAAAGAGGGAGAAAGAGAGTTTCGAGAGACCTTGTCCTCCCCCAATCGGAATATGCAAATTTTCTCTACCTTGACCGGCGCGACGCCAGACGAAGAAACGCAACGACGGCATTCGCCGGTGCGAATTGCCGCGATTTGCATCATGCAGCTACTCCACACTCTGGTCCTTCGCCTTATCTTAATTGACTTATTTCAATTAATGCATTTTTATGTTTTTATACCGAGTGTCGAGATAAAATTGACACACTGCCAAGATTCTCCACGCGAGCAACAAGACAAATGTGTCTGTCGACATTTTCACTTTCCTTCACTGAGAGAAAAATAAATTATATTTATTTTGGTGGGTACTAACAACATATTTACTTAAATCTAAATTCTTTTATTTAAATAGAATAATCACTTGCTTTCGTGAAGAGATAAACTTTTAAGAAAATATGTATTTTATATTGGGACGACTACATCGAGAAAAGAACACTTGAAAATTTATTCGTGGAATAAAAATGTGTTTCATAGAAAAATTTTTTATATATTTCAAAAATAAACTTTATATCTTGCAAATAAATTTTCAAGTATTTTTATCCAGTGCACTGAGAAAAAAATATTTGAAAATTTGTTTGTAGGATAAAAGTGTTTCACAGAAATTGGTATTTCACATAAATAAACTCAATATATCTCACAATTAAATTTCCCAATATTTTTTCTTTCAGTGTGTAAATATGTTACTCGTGTATCCACCCCGAATTCTCTACTTCTTAGATAATTTTTTTTCTTCTCTCAGTGTATATACGCAGAGAATTTCGTACGATTTTATATAGGATTGCCTTGATGAAACGCAAAAAAAAGAATATTTGTGGTAGAACATGCAGAACGAGTTCTCAGAATAATTACAAGGTGATCGCAGCGTAAGATCACACGTACCATTCCCTCGTCTATGGACACGTCCTCCTCAAAGTAACATTCGTCATCATCTTCGGGAGTCAAGGCGTTAGGAGCTTCCTGCGACTCCTCCTTGACGTCCT
Source organism: Odontomachus brunneus (assembly GCF_010583005.1). NCBI lineage: Eukaryota > Metazoa > Arthropoda > Insecta > Hymenoptera > Formicidae > Odontomachus > Odontomachus brunneus. Next base: position 703,683 of record NW_022639528.1, on the reverse strand, counting down.
GCCTCCTCATCCAGTCCATGACGAGATATCCTGATTTTCCTGGAGTCCCGAGCGCAAGAGCTTCCGTTATTCCGGCTCCCGGTTTCGCACCACTCTCGATCATGTGCCTCGAGTCATCGCTCTCGACTCGACTGCCACTCTCTCGCTGATCCGCGCGGAAAATCGTATGAAAACACCGAGGAGCCGAGAACGTCGTGCGGTCTCGGCACGAAAAGCTCGACTTGGCCTCTTATCGTTTATCGGCCACGCTCCGATTACGCGGAAGTTGCGCCAACGGCCGCGGCTGACATTTGCGAAATGTCAGGTCTCCTCCTTCTCCTTTTCCTTTTCTGCGGTCAGGCTCGCTGAATATTGTGCTAACGAGACACGCTTCCCGAGATTGCGGCCACGGCGGCCGATCGATAGTGCACTTCTCTGTCGCCTGGCGATTCGCACGTGTTCCGCGCGCCGTGCGACTCGCACCGGGCAAACGCAGGGAAAAGCCAGCACGCGCGCTGGTCACTGCTTCGCACTTGGCTCTTGCACTCCCGGACCGATGTCGTCCTTGCACTCGCGCGCGTTTCTCCACCGCAATCCCGAAACGACGTGGTCCAGGATGGAAAGCGCGCGTTGGAAGCGAACAGAATCCCTCGGCCGCACGCTCGTGAGTGCACACGTCGATACCGCGCGGTGTCAATTCGAGGACTGCGAGGACCCCACCGAGGATGAATCTTGCATCGGCGGCGCCGCGCACGGCTCGACCCTCGCCCTTCCGCTGCCGCGAATTTACGTCGACGAGAGCGAGTTTGATCGGCACTTGTCAATGTCAGCTGCTGAACGCTCCCTCGGCGAATCCGATTACGCGGCGATGAATCTTGCAGGGGCGACGGGATCGATGTGCATCGACTCGCGCGCGGCGTAAATCCACCCGATTACGAATTCACGCCGGCGAAAGTGTCGCGGCGCCGTCGATGTCGTCGTCGACGCCGCTCCAATCCGCTGTGGTCTCTCTGTCTCTCTCTTTCTCCGAGTCAATATGTACGCGACATGCTCACGTTGGCAATTCGATCAGTGACCTTCATGGAGAATCCAGCTGGACGCGAACTTACGTCAGCGATAATGGTCGCGAGGCCGGGGTTACGACCATATCGTCGTCGTCGTCGTCGTCGTCGTCGTCGTCGTCGTCGGCTGGGCGTGCAGCTTCCTCGTCCAGCGGCAGGATCACACGCGAAGGACCGGCGTCGTTAAAACTGCAACACCGGCGACGTTGTTGCACGGTGTAATGGTGCGGATATGTGTGTGTACATGTGTGTATCCGCGAGAGTATTCGCGAGAGATTATGCGGGAGAGAGACGGAGAGAGAACGAGAAAAAGAGAGAGAGAAAGACGCGCGCGCAGTCTCGCATGTGCACGCGAGCGAGCCACGGCGGCGGTGCAGCTGCAACTGTGTGTGCAGGCTGGGAATGCTGGAGGTGGTATGGAGGCGGCTTAGTGGGCGCACTCGCTGCCTGGTCTCTCTCTGTTCTGTCTCTCTCTGTCGCTCCGTCTCACTCGCACCATTTCGTTCTCTTTCTCCTTCTGTTCTCTGGCCGGTCTCTCCCTCGCTCCTTCGCCGGTCGCTTCGTCACCCTTCTCTCCTTTCTCCGTTTGTCGTTCCCCCGAATAGGTCTCCCCCTTCTTTCTTTCTCGCTCTAACGCAACTCATCTGGTCGCTCGCTGCTCTGGCTTTTCTGTTCTTTTCTCTCTCTCTCTCTCTCTCCCTCTTTCCGTCTTTCTCTCTTTGAAACTCCCGCTGGGAGTCTCTTTCTCTCTTGCCGAGGAGAGCCTGACTCTATCCTCGCCGACCTGTGAGCCTTCGCCTTCCCACTCTCTCTCTCTCTCTATCATTCTTTCTTTTCCTACTTCTGTCTTTGTTTCTCTTCCCCTAGATTGTATTTTTAATCTTGGAAGATTGAGTTTCTTCAACCTGAGAGTGACACCAGCTTACTACATCTTTCTTTTCCTAATCCCTCTCGGCGTTTCTCTCACTCTCACATTTCTTCCTTTTTCCAGTTTATTGTCTCTACTTCCTCGTGTCCCATGGGAATTTGGTTCTCGATCGTTTTTCTGCTTCTTCTACTTCTTCGCACGTCTAGTTAGCGCTCCCATGAAGATTCAGTCGTCTTTACAGTCGTCGTAATAGTCAGAATTGCTCATTCCTTCTTTCTCTGTCTCTCTCTCATTAGCTCTATCTTCTTCTCCACCCTCTCTACTGTTCTCCCTCCCTGCGACTTTCTCTTTCCTTCTCTTCAGCACTCGCGTTATTTCTCTCCATCTCACTCCAACTCGCATTCCATCGTCCTTCTTCCTTCAGCTCGTTCTCCTAGAGCTACCTTCTCGTTTTACACGTCGTCCTTCTCTCTCTTTCTCTATCCGAAGCCGGTTGGAAAGAGACGACTGTGGACAGAGCTGAACAAGAGAAGAGAACGCAGGGGAAGGGCAAGGAAAAGAGAGCGTTCCGAAGAGGGGGTGGTGGTCGAAGGTACACTGCGTTTCTCCGTCTCCCTTTTCGCAGCCAGCATCCCTAATAGGACCCTCTCGCTCTTTTGGTGCTTTATCCACCCCCACCATGACGTGCACCTCTCCCCTCTGTAGGTTCCATGACCCCTTCCTTTCGGCACGCCGCTACCATGGGTTCAGGGACGATCCCATTTCAGCCAAGACCCAAGGCACCGTTTGTGAAGGACCCCGTAACCGGTGCCTTTGTTTTTACGGACTTACACTGATTCCAGCACTGCTCAAGATAGATCCTTGGGATTTAAATTTTTAACGCGGTACACGCAAAAATAAACCAAACAGATATAATTTTGATAACATGGTAAAAATATTGTCTTTTCTTAAATAAAATATGCATTGTATTTTTACCAATGTCACATTATTTCCAATATCGTTGTTTTCTAGGTGAAACAATTTTATCGAGACACGTTCTAATTGAAAAGTATAGCAAAACTATTTGCGTAATCTGCAGTAAAGAAGGATATTATCTATAACCACTTGGAACCCAGGTACACTTCACAATATCATCTCTTTGCAACTAATACTCGAGTACACACCGTTGGGAGACGTTTTTTTCTCTCCCTGAACGCACAGCAATTAATTACGCCGGGATATGCATCGATAGCCATCGTCACGGAAGGCCGAGAAATTCGATCTCTCATAAGGGAGTAGAGAGCGCGCGGTAGCATCCCGCTCGCGTCGCACATACATCGACATCGGGGGCCAGACGCGCGCGAGTGTGACCATCGTAAAATCGATAATCGACGACGCCTCGTAGGTAGGTACGGAAAACATTGCGTAAGCGGCATTTCGGCGGTCACGCGTCGTTGCACCGTAATGAAGTGCGGGTACATCCCTGGCTTCTCTTCGGACGAGCAGGGGTGCGCGTTGACCTCTATGTGCCTGACACCACTGATCTTCCTCGGCCTGCTTCAATCAGGATCACAAGTGAGCGAGAAGTATACCAAAGTAGCAAGTACAGTTCGTACTTCGAAGGCAATTTTTGAATTCCGAGTAAATAAATTAATCGACATATTTTCGGGCGGCAATATTATGTGGGTCCTTGACAGCTGGAAAACCCGAGGAGCACGAGTCTCGTTAGCTGCCACGCAGGTCCGCTCCTGGAAGGGAGAGGATCGGCGTGTCCCAGTAGGAACGACGAGGATATGAAATGCTAACCTAGGGCACAGAGCGTGAGAGAGAAAGAGAAGAAAAGAGAGGGAGGAAGAGGAAAGAGAGGGAGGAAGAGGAAAGAGAGAGAGAAAGAGGAAGAGAGAAGGAACGAGCGAATGTCCCTGGGAAGGATAAACGTGTCGCGTGAGACGAAGAGAGATAGTCCAGTGACGTACCAAGCAATTTGTGGAATAGACTTTCACGAGTAATTGAATGTAACGATCGAACCGTTTAATTAGCGTATGGCTGCGGACTTAATTATTTGGTTGATCGTTCTCGGTATTAAAATTCTAGATTGTTTCTAAAAGCCGAAGGAAACATTTCAACGTTCGTCCCTTCTGTTCAGTGTTCGATAATATACTGCATGTACAGAGAGTTTACTAAACATCTGTGAAATTATTTGATGAATCTCTCACTCGTTCTGCAAAGCGATTCATTCGCTCGCGCGAATATGCGATCGCTCAAGAAACATTTGTCGCCCGCTCGCACTACAGTAAATGGTGCCAAACATGAGGAAAACGCATTCTTCCTTTACGACTCGATCGAAACTCTCTCTTAACACAGTCGCATAATCACGCGATGACGTGGCGCTACCTGAACCTGGAACTTCTCTATCCGCCGAAATAGTACATCAATTCCCGAGCTCCAGCGCGATGACTGTTACATCACTGGATCCTCGACACAAGACGGAAAGAGAGGTAGCAGTAGAAAGGGACCAACAGAGAGAGCAACAGAGAAAGAGAGAGAATGAGAGGGGAGATCAAAACAGCAGAGAAAGACAGAGAGAAGGAGAGATGGTTAGAGAAAGAGAGGGAAGGAGGGAGAGGAGAAGGGTGAGAGACGTGATGCTGGAACGTGTGTTAGTCACGGGTTGCCCATAGCAACCCACGCGGCTAATGTACGCGTTATAGGCGCCTCGTACAGGCCGCGATATACAGGATGTTTCAGAAGTCGCGCATTTTCCCGCAGACGCGGATATCAAGAAGATTAATTAAGTATCAGCGGTTCTATCGGCGAGACACTTGACGTCGGGAATTGCGAGATTGGCATTCGGACGAATTTCCGCTGGGAAGATCACAAGTGAGGAATTCGTTGCGGGGAAAGTGCGTGATTCAGACGCACCTTGTAGACACGTGTGTGCGAAGGGACACGTCGTGCGCAGCGTACTATGCGTATACTACGCGATACGCGCCCTCGCAAATACGCGCGCGCGCGAGTGCGACACACTCTCGCGCGTTGCGCACACACGTGTTACCGAAGTTAATTGATTTCGCCTCCGACGGTCGGCACACACGATGTTGCCACTCGATCTGGGCACGCAACGAAACCGCGTTATCGGCTACCAAACGCGGATGCCCGCGGAACATGGCTGCCGGGGTATATCTGGGGTCGTAGGAGGTGAAAGCCCTTTATTTCGTGCCCGTCAGGGCGATCTGTTCCTCGGATCTCATATAAGGCGAGAGCTCTTTTTCGGGTCTAATGGCACAGACGACTGTTCGGGGAGCGATCGCTCGAGGGGAGATCTCCCTCGTGTAAATTAATTAACACGAATTTATCTTAATGTAGCGCTTTACTCTTTCTGAGAAGAGTATTCGGGAAATCCTACGTCTTCGTCGATATACTTCGCCATAATAGTGGATGATATGAACCAAAGTTGCAGGTGCGTACATTTTGTACAGTTTTGTTTGCGTACATTTACAATAAGCAGGTATTGATTAATTAATTTTAAGTATTTCGGACATTTTGTACAGGTAATATGTAGAATTTGCTGTAAATATATGCAAACAGAAACTGCCATTTGGCTCTTAATGTCCATTGTTTGATATAATCCCGATTTTAATTAAGGAGTTCTAAAGTTATTTCATTGAGGTTGCTAGGATAATACTTGCGTGTTTGAGTAATATGCGTGAACATTTCACCAAGAGCGTTTATTATTAATTCCAGAACGTGATTGCGCGTAGACGAAAAGTAGCGTGAGCAATTCAATTCCAGATAGCACACATCAGTTTTAGAAATATTTTATAAACGTTAGAACCAAACCTTTCATAACCGTTTCCAAAACGTTTCATAATGTTTCTGAAACGTTTTTCATGAGTAAGAATGTCCACTCAAAAAACGTTAGGTGAAACGTTATTTTTACGAAAAAAAATCGTTGAAAAAACATTTTATAAACATTTTATAAACGTTTCATAAATAAGGTTTCAGAAAAGTTCTTGTTAAAACGTTTCTTATTCGTGCTTTACGGTTCTGAAACTATAGATACGTTTAAGAAACATTTCTGATACGTGTATGTGCTATTTGGAATGTTGTTAGAACTTTAGTCAATTAACTGACTAAAGTTTTCTTTAACCAAAATAATTGGCTGATCAATAATCAAATTTAATCAATCGTCATGTATAAAATCACAAGTAAATATAATAATAATAAGATAAATGTAACAAAAAATTAATATAAATAATGTAAATAAGTAAACAAATTAATGTAATAAATCACAAATAAATTTCCACGATCAATAAAATGAATTATCAATCAGTAAATAACACATCGAAGTTTGATTAATAATTAATTTTTATCATGAAATTGTTTGACTTTTATATGTAAATCGATCGATTCATTTTCATTATCCCTCCCCCCTTTCCCGACTCATCAATTATTTTAGTCAAAGGAGATTTGGATCGATTAAAGTCCAACATCGGTGCAATTTCAATGAATTTCAGTCTGTGCGAACGTATTTGAAATCCGTGTGGCCCCTCCGTTGCGTTTCGCGATCTAACGATCGGGTATCTCGCAGATGGATACGTATCGATGACTGCCTATCGATGAATTTTCCTCGGACGGTCGGTCGATTAATGACTGACATTACGAGCGAACGTGGTATGAAGTCATCGACGGCGGGGCGCGGTGAACGGGCCGAAGCGCGCGTAATGTTAAGCGGGACGTTAACGAACAACGGCGTTGTTCTTTTCTCTTCTCGCCTTATTCTTTTGCAAGCGAATCCCTTGTGCAATAACCCAACGCGCAACCCGATTGCCGAACGCAGATCGTTAGTACAGTCGCTGAGTGAATGAGTAACGCGGTTGGCTGTTAACTTTCATGCGTTGCATCTCGACCTTCCGTGCTACGTGTATTCGCGTGGTATCTCGTCGAGATATCTTCATCTTCAGAGAAAGAGAAAGAGAGAAATTATTTCTGTCGTCGAACCGGCCCGAAGGAGCTGCGCTTTACGCCGCCAATAAAAACGCGTCGACGCGCCGCGCTGAATGCGCTGGTGAGAATACAGGATGCTGCAGAAGTGCAAATTATTCAGTCCCGTTAGGATGAAGTCCGCCTCGATAGGCCGAGGACTCCTCATCCGAACGTGAAAATATAGGAGGAACCTTCAAATGAATATAACTAAATTCATAATTGCCAAGTAATAATTACTGACCGATAATTACTGAATAATTACCTTTGGATTGACAATTTCGTTATCAGTCAACGAGATTTCACTTCCTCCTCCCCGATTGCTCATAATTACGAGGTCTGCTGGACGTGCACGTTTTGGATCTCCCAGTATCTAAAGGCAATTCGTGAAGGGAGGAACGCGCGGGGGTGGCGGTTGGGAATCGTAAGACAATCAAGGCTCGATTCTCTCCCGTGGGTACGACAAAGTTACACGTATACACTGTACGAAGGCACGACGCGGTTCCGAAGGAGCACACATTCATTAAATAATATAGCAGTCCCCCGGTGGGCGTCTTCAATCCGGCGTCTTCGCCGCGGTATTTCGGAAGAAGTTTTTGTCTCGGTTAAACTCCGCCAGACGGCTCATAAATAACTCCCGAGGGGAGCCGGGTTAGCCTTTATTAACGCAGGACACGGCGGCTTGTCGATCGATCAAGCCTCAGGACCGAGGAAACGCATTAACGTTTCGAGAGCGCCGGCGAACTCGTCGCGGGAGTCGCGCTGGGGCCCTTCCTTCCGATGTATTGTTTCCATTTGCACCTATCCGGGCCCCGGCCACGGATCACTCGCTCGTTTGGCTCCCACGCTCGCGCAGGAATTCGAGGTCTTCGTACATCGGGCCCCATTCTCATCCCACATTCGGCGGTGCATCTCTGCGGCGTTTACACGTGAAGCCGGGACGCGCGATGTTAGAATATATCAAACACCGACTTGTGTATAAGTGGTCGGTGTACCGTTCAAGCAGTCTCGGTAAATTTAGGGTGCGTCAATTATACTTGCAGTTAACTCCTCGCGATCTCAATTATCTTCAACGTTTCTTTCCGGACGATCTGTCGCAATGCAATTATTTCGCGAGAGTATCGTATAAGTTTGCTTTAATATTCCAGTATCCAAAGAACGTAATCGCGCGTTCATATATTTACATCAAAGACGTAGAAAAGAGTGGAATTAGCTGCAATGAAAAACGAGACAGACTCGACACGAGATCGCAAAGAACTAACTTTAGGTTGTCAATGTTAGACATTTTAATCTATACTTCGAATAATCACCTGCTGTAATTCAATAAAAGTGGTGTTTTTATATTTCCTTTCTGCAAAAACGTTAAATTAAAAACGTTATTTAAATGTTATTTAAACGTTAATTAAAAACGTTATAAGGATGCTGTATATCAACATGCAATGCGTTTTGTTTTTGCTGCTTTTTTACTTGGTTGTATAGAATTGCAAAGACTTTTACAGAATAAAAATACAAATATCAATGCATGAAAAATACATCAAATATTGTATTGAAAATTAAAAAAAAATATTTTTATTTACAAACCCTTTTACTTCCGCTCTGTAAAAGCATTTGCAATTCTATACAACCAAGTAGAAAAACGGTGCAAACTATGAAACTTATTCAGCATTCTTTTAAAGCAGTGCCGATAGACTGATGAACTTTACAGCAACGGTCCTTAAAGAACGGTTGTTAAACAAACTTTGAAGCAACGTTAAGAGTATGCTGGAATCGATGACGAACTCGGACAATGTCGATAAGGCAGAGACGATCGTTTTACCGATAGTTGATTGACACGTTTTCACAGTCAGGTCTATACGATGTAGAAAGGGCCGCTAGAATCGTACCAACCAAGGTTACAAGTGTAATCAGAGGCTGAGAGAAAGAGAGAGAGAGACGCTCATAGTTGCGTTACGTGTTGTTCTCGACGATATCCTATAAGTCCATAAATCAGGCCGCCCTGTATAAGAGGCTTGCGCAACACGCTTTCATTGCATCATCGGCGCTTATTCCACCATATCGCGCGTTCAATAACGCGCGAAAGCGTTGTATATCTCGCGACGAGCGCTCGTTATTTCGTCAGTGTGGCGATACCTTTATACACATATATACACATATATACGACATTCTCCCGTAGGCCCCGCGATTCGGTCCCCGGTTGCGATAAAATCGCCGACCTGGAATTCGCGTTCGCGCCGATGCAAATTTTCCACGCCGCCGACGCGACTTTGCACGCGCTCCTACAACGAATAGCGATTCGTCTTGAATTTTTAATTCTGCCATCAGAATAACACGATTGATCTGATCAAATGGTTTAGAATAAAATTGACAAACTTTTTGGGTATCTTTAGAGTAAATTTGATAACCTTTAAAATAAATTTCCATTTCATATAGCAATTATAACAGTTTTTTCGTGACTGAAAGAAATAATGATCTAACAAAAATTGTAATTATTTTTTGTCCCAACTATATTTTCTGGCCGTTCTAACACAAAAACGGTAGTAACATGCATGCAAGGTTAACATTATAGCAGCATTAAAAAAAATAGTTTCCTTCATCATAATTCGTGGTAATTATTTCTTTATGTAACTATATAGTTACAGATACCAAATCTTTTCTTCAATGTGGCTCGTTTTTCCCGAGAAAAGCTCGTCTTTACCGTCTCTAATTTCTTCTGAGATGGAAGAATCTTCTTTCCCCCCCGTATATACTGATTTAAAGTATCACTCGTGTATCTCGGCACATCGGCCGACTTGCGATTTCATTTGCGCCGGCCCGACGATTCGCCTTAATCAGGCCACCGCATCTTCTCTCGCGTTCCTCTTTCCGCCCCCGTTGTTATGCCGTTCACGCCGGTTTTGTGCCGCCTTCAATTTGCGGCGCCGTCTCCGCGGAATGTGTCTTCTAATAATCGCTAATTAGAGTTAATAACGTGCACGTCGGCCGCCTCGCCGTATCTCGCGTCGCCGAGAACGATTCGCGTCCGCCGGCCCGTCTCGCTTCCGAGAATTGGCAGCAATCTAATAACGATAATAATGAAAGCGATCGCCGGAGTTTCACGGCGAAATTACGGTCGAACGCTATAGAAAGAGACCAGAGAGGGGAAGATGAGGGAAAGATGGAAAGAGAGATCGTATTCCTTGCAACGCGACGATCTTTTCAGGACTCTACGGCAAATATTCGAGCCCGCGAATAAATCTCCTCGCACGTGATAATCAGAAAAACTGCTTCACCTTACTTAATAACCAGTAACCAGCAATAAAACCGGACGGTAATAAAACCAGAGTCGTTTGTTCGTCTGCTCAGGTCGATTCTCTCGATCGTGTCCCGACTGCATTTTACGCTCCGTCTATAAAACGAAATTGCACGTCGCGCGCGACGTGTATGTACCGCGAGTTGGACTTTTTTTTGGTGGTATCACTACGATTATCCTCGCGCGTAGGACTCTCGCGATCGTGTCGGCGAGGCTGTCCGCTCCATCAGCTGGAAAGCTAAATTTATATCGAGCGAAATTATCGAATTAATTACCCGCGAGGTACGGACGAAAGTAGACCCGCGATTTTCAACAACCTCGACCGTCGCAGGACATGAATTATCGTCTCGCGCCGCGCGACCACACCCGAGATTAATAATATAATAATAACGTTTCTCTCTCGCGCGCGAGCCCGTATCCGTCGCGCGCCGAGTGGCAATTACTGTGCGGCTGGCATGCTAGATGCAGAACCGACTTGATTGCGCAATTCGGGGGAGGGTGAAAGGGGAAGGGAGGACTGCGACGTGACGCTAATAGGAGACTACCGGCTCTCCACGACAGCCGGAAGAAAAGGTGAGAAGAAATGTATTTAAAAAGCCTATGCAGAGAGAGAGAGAGAGAGAGAGAGAGAGAGAGTAAACGGGCGCAGCCTCAGGCTGTCCACTGCTTCTCATAAAGCTTGATCTACAATGTGTTCTTTGCTTCCTGCTTCTTTCTTTTTATCTCTTTCTGACTCAAACCTTAAGCTTTAAGCCAGAAAAAGACAGAAGACAAGAAACAGAACACAAGGAGCATATCGTAGATCAGGCTTAAGACTCGATAAATTTAGGTACGTACGAACGAAGGAGAAAACTTGCGCACGCGACAAAATGTTCTGTCGCCGGCTCGAGTGATTTTCCAGCACTCGGATATCGAAATTTCTCGATCGAGCGACCGAGCAAGCCAACAAGCAGAGTGCCGTGACGGTCACCGGTGACTGGCGCTACACTGAGAGAGAAAAATGTTCGATCTGACGAAAATGATATAGTTACTTTTGGCCTCAGCCATATTTTTCTAACACAAAAGTGGTCGTGGTAACATGCATACAATGCTATTAGCATTATCATTAACATTAACAATTTAATAAAAAGATACTTTTTATGGCTATAATTTACAATGATTATAGTTGCAAATGACAAACATTCTTTTCTCGATGTACCGCTACCGCGTCTCATTAAAAGAGTTAGCTCATAAAGAACAATTAATTGCGTTTGAGAAACCGATGCGGGACCGATAGGGAGCCGTTGAAACGACTCAGAACACATATGTGTCTCGGGATACGTTTATCTACCGTTTCCTTGTTAATTCGATCATAACTTGAGCTTTTCTGCAATATTAACGAAACAATCAAGGCGTTAAGTAACCGAGCCGCTTTTTGATCTCGCGCAAATGAACAAACGCATTCCCCTCCGATTTAATGGATTTTACCTTCTCAATGCGGCTCGATCGTCACACGTTCCTCGCCCCTGAGGGGTCCCGACAAGGGCCTAAGGGCCATTGACTGAAAGGGGGGAGGCCTAAATCGTTGCGGCGCCAAGGAATGCGCCGAGATATTTCGCAACGCGAAGAGACCAGGAGGATACGGGGGAGAGTATCGCCGCGGCGCGGGAGGATGAAGAAGACGAGGTGTGGAGCGGGTTGGAACACGCACGCAGGCACGCGCGCGCGCGCACGCACACACACATTTGCACGTAGAAAAAGAGAACGCGAACAAAAGGCGGCAGAACGGGGTGACGGGGGTGGAAACGCGCGGAGGTACACAAATTGCAGCGGCGAAAAAAGCGCGCGCTCTCCGGCTCGTTGCTCCTCTCTCCCGCGTTCCGTCGCCTCTCCCGGCGAGATCTCGAAGCGAAACTATTGTCTTTATGCGTCCTTAGAAATCTCGGCTTCCCCGACGACGTCCTGAGGCCGACCACTATTGCGTCGTGTTAGTTCGTCCTAGTTTCGCGAATGGCGGAGTTCATAAATCGCACTGATTAACGCGCCGCTTGAAAACATTCGCTCGCTCGAAAAGCCCGCGGAATCACGCCCGGCGAACGAACTGAAAGGTAATTCTCTCCGCCGGTTGCTCTTTAGTTTCTGTTCCAGGGAAACTGTTGCGGAGCCGTAGCCCTTTGCGAATTTATTCAACGGCGCCGTGAATTTCGCGAGTGCTGCGGAATCGGGCACTGGTGCGATTTTAATCCTGACTTACTAATGTTGGTCATTTTCACTTACACTTTGAATATCAACTTAATAAGAAAAAAATATTTATAATTAGTAAATTTTCTTTGTTGCAAAAGATTAAAAGGGCAGGTTACAAGTAAAAAAATTAAGAAAGTTAAAATGATTCGACAATCAGTCCAGATAGACATAAATTTGACAGCAATTACTAATCGATTTGTGCAAGCTACATCTTTCGTGAGTGGTTCGTGTGGCTTTTGTATCTATCACACAAAATAACAAAATAGAAATATAAAAAAGATTATTAAAATTTGCTTCAAACAATATGCTATGTAAAAGGCAATATGAAAATAACGAAATGTAGTTATTTGGCAAACTTGTTGCTGTTTAAATTTAACAGAAAAAATTGCAGTATTATATAACAAATTTAATGACTAATTCGATAATTTATATTTGTTTCATAAATGCAATTAAAAAAAAAAGGAAAATTGCCAATATTGATTGTCACACGTCGTGATAATCGTGCAAGTCTGTCCAGGAGCAGACTAATGCTGCAATTCTAAGCAGGATCGTAAGTCTCGTAACTTGTTCTCGTAAAATTCGTCAGAACTTATAAGTAGATTTACAAGTCTATGCAATATCATATGTCGTACAATTACTCGTAAATATCTACGATTTCATGTAATTTACGATATTTACAAGTGATTATATGACATATGATATTGCATAGATTTGTAAATCTACTCATAAGTTCTGACGAATTTTACGAGAACAAGTTACGAGACTTACGATTCTGCTTAGAATTGCAGTATAATTCTCTTATAGACTTTCACGATCATCATGACAATCGATAGTAAAAACCACAATTTTTTAGATTATATTTATGAGACAAGCATATGTACTGTATTCAGTTAATTTTTAGATTTATAATGACGCAAATTTTCTGTTACATTAATGCAGCAATAAATCTACTAAAAGTTACACTCAGATCTTCATACTATATTTTTGCACGACATTGCTTTAAGCAAATTTTCATTACTTTCTATTTATCTATTTGATAAATGTAAGTGCTATATGAAACAAAGTATATGAAACTCATAAGGCACGTAGCCTTTATAAATCGACTAATAAAGTTGCTACCAAATTTATGTACACCCATCTATCTGGGTGGTACTACTACTAGCATCGGTTATCCGAAATCAACACGAATATAATGAGGAAGCTAGCGCTAGCAAAATCACAGAGGCGAGGCGCGTATCGAGCTTTCTTCTCGTCTTGTCCTTTTGCAAAGTTATCGATAATACTATTATCTCGGGCCGTATCTCTCTTTTCTTGTAGCGCGCTCGCGTTATGGCGATCGTTATTAGCACCGATGCTATCAGCGCGTCATCGGAATCGTCCGTATTATTTGCACACCTCGACAAGTCCCAACCCGCGCCAGTCGAATTCCTTCAGCGGAATCCGCGTGTCCTTGACCGCGGACAAAATTTCTGCCCTCGGCAGAAGGAGGCGCGCGCTCGGCAGGAACCACGCAACGAATATTTTTACGTTAACGTTTCACGTTTAACAAAACAGCACCTCGTGCGTTCTTTATATTTATGTGCATATTCATGAGCTCGTTCCCATCGTTTATGCATTAAAATTCTCTTTACCAGGAGGAAAAAAGCCGTCTAAGGGATAACGGCCAATAGACGGCTGGTAAGCGGCTGCTGTCGCTGCTCGAATAATGAGAGCGAATGACATTGATCCAACGTTCGTGTTTACTAGCTAGAAAATTGATCGTAATTACCTTCCCCGCGGACTGTCGCAGTTATTGAGCTTTACATAAATTAAACCAGATTCGATTAACTTCTTATAGGCACCTGGCGATATCCTAGTCCCATTTTCGCCTGAAAGAATATCGCGTGTCTGTGCTTACGTATATATGTGTGTGTGTATCTATATGTGTGTATGTGTGTATATATGTGTACGTGATACTTGTCTAAACGGAGAGTATTTTATAGAAAAATTACTAGAATTTTGTAAACGAGGAATAGATCGACGTTCTTTTATTGATTCAATAAGAAATATTTTTACTGATTCACTTTAAGGGAGTAGAGAAAAAAAATATTCCCAGAAGGGATTCACTGTTGATTGTCGAAACGTGATTACGCCAATTTCATCATGGACAGTATTATGAGCTGAGATTCTTTACGAGCGTGGCGTCCCAAAAACACAAGAGAGATCCTCTTGAAAAATGACACGTGCCTTTTCTCGGCGGTCGGACGGTTCGGAAGGTACGGTCTCGCCACGACGGTGGAGACCCTTCGAGAATCCGGACAGAAAAAGGGGTCGGATCCGACAAAAGGGTTTCTAATGGATGCTGGGCATCCCGCGGGAGGCCTTATAAGGCAAACCTCGAGAGCCAGCCTGCGCTTTCGATCCGCTCTGTAGCAGCGGCCAGGCACCGCGAGAGAATCCAACGTGGAGAGGCGCCTCTGCCCGTTGCCGGATTTAGACCGGAAAAAAAGAAGCATCGCGATGTCTTCGGGAAGATCGGAAAAAACGAGAGCAAACGTGAGATCGAGAGCATCCCCGCGGATCAGACTTTTCGACGCTTCCAATGATCAAGGGAGACCGATGAATTCACGCCGATTCATTGCATATTTAGACTTTACGACTGCACGCTGAAGAGCGGACTCTTTAGACCCTGTGAAGATCATTGGCTCTCTTGGTTGATTTCTTTTCATTGAACTCTTTCTTTTTCGAGGTAATCTTCGTTAGCAGCTTTGAGTTGTTAATTTTCACAGGATCAAACGAAATTTTTCTCTCATCCCGGCTTTGGTAGTTTTTTGACAAAACATTTTTCCCGGCTTTGGTAGTTTCTTTGACAAAACATTTTTCGCGGAATTAATTGATAACTTACCTCAGACATGCTCCAAAAACTATTAAAATATAATTAATAAAATACGCACGATATTTTTTATGATTTCTGTGGCGACATCTAAGCTGGATAAAGTTTCCAGCTGACTCATTATTTTTAATGTTAATTTTTAATTTCAATTTCTATCTGAATTTTTTCAAAAGTTGACAGAATTCTCATAGAACTCAACAAATCTAAAAAGTGGCTGAATACGAGTGTTGGGCATTAATCGAGCATTTTCTTTGACTAAAATAATTGATCAATAATTCACAAATTCACAAAAAATTCACGCACAGCTTAATTGATTAGTGAAATTAATTATTAATCAAACTTTGATGCGATTGGTTGTACCCTGATTGATAATTAATTTCCTCAATCGAGTAGATTATTCGCGACTACGATTGATTTGCTTCTTGATGCTCGACTTACCGATTATCTTAGTCAAAGAACATTTTAATTTACAAATGCCCCCAGCAATACCTCTGTCAGATTGGTGCGCTTTTGAGCGCGCATATCGTGATGCGGGATTAGCATAAAACTTTCCGAGCGCACTGCACGCGATTACAATCTGGATAAGAACGTAGAATCGCTAATTAATCGGTGCTGGATGCGCCTCGGCGCGCAACATCGCCCCCGTCCTGCAAGTCGAAGACATGCGCGGTCCCCGTGGATTATACAGTCGAACGCATGCATACGAACGAATACGGGCGCGCCAAGTCGCGCACGGCATACATATGCAAACGGCATGACGCATTCGTATTCATGTATGTAGATTCGGGGACGCGCCGAATCCTTTGAAGACCAATCGGCTGATCGGGCCGGGCCGTATACAACACAACAACGCATTCTTATATCCTCGACGCGGATAACGAGCCGAGCACGTGGGTTACGTGACGTTCGAATGATTTTCGTGTAAAATACAAATACGACCGCCAACGCAACGGCGCGGCTACTCCATGAAGGTGCGCGAGAAAGAGCGAGCGAGATGAATTCCACCTATATCGGAAACTACAGCCGCCTCTATTCTCCTATCGGGCATCTTCCGCGCGAAGAACGCCTCGCTTTCTCATGCAACCGACCGGCAGCGACTCCAGCGATGTCTCTGCCATCGGCATTCCACTCACTCCCCTGTGCGATCACTTCGCGTCTCCTTACCATATGCAGCAGGTCCTTGATCAACGTCGGACGAGCGGCGACCCTCGTGGACTTGGTCCTGCGGACAGGCATTGCTACGTCCCTCCCCGTCCCCGACACTATCCGCGGCATGGTATTCGACCTGACCAGCCGATACTCGTCCCCCGGGTGCCTCCTCTTCTTCTTGAACGTGCCACACAACATGCTTCGCGATGTCGTCCCGATGAAACTTGCCGAAACAACTTGTCAGATCCCCACCGGTGTCATTCAAGCGAAATTGAATCCGTCCCGGGCGAAGACTTCTCAATTACGTATGAAATTGAACAAGTACCGATACTTCCTGAGTCAATCACTCGCGAACATTAACGTGAAGCACAACTACAGTCCGCAACACTGTTTCGATCACTTCCTCGCCGCGACTCTCGTGATTTTCACGGCGACTCGAAGCTCGATCGAGCTCACCAGCTGGCGCAAGGAAGTTTTCTCTGGAGGGTACCTCGAGGAGAGGCGATATTTTCTCACGACGAAACGCCGAGAGTGTGTCCGCTCAGGAGAAAATGCCCTTTCGACTCGCAATTACGCGAGTTCCCGCAGGTATCGTGGTACTCTTCTCTCTCACGGCGCAATGCGATGGCGCCGTTCGCGGATTCCTGCATCTATTTGACCCTCTGCGCTCCGGCCGCACCCCCCTGCGGGCCCCAGTTAATCGGCCGATCCCCCTTCGGCTCGATCGTCACGTTCAGGATTCCGTTTCTCTTGCCTCTTCTGCCCGCTGCTCGGCTTTCGGCATATCTCCCTGCGGACCGTCCTCTCCTCTCCTCTCCTCTCTTCTTCTCTTCCGATCGGTGCTGCACCCACCCACGTACTAATTAACCAGCCGACACGTGGTCGGACTCGCCGGGAATCGTCGAGGGAACGAGGTGATCGACCGGCTGGAGTAACCGGACTATCGATCCGCCGCGATCGGCTCCGGGGCGAGGTTGTCGACTCGCGCTCAGTCCCGATCGCACTGCACGAGGACTCGCCAGGGCACTTCCTTCCCCACCACTCTCCCGCGATTCCCTTCACTTCCTCTCGATAAGCCTCCCTCGACGGCGTTTGATCTCGCGCGAGGTGTACAATCGGGCCCCGCGCGATTTACCTTTCCCGCTGGATCGCGTGAACGTCGTCCTCGAAAACTCGAAGAAACGAAAGCTGGGGAAGAGAACGCGACCACCCCGTCGTTGTCGCCTTCTTCTTGGCTGAACAGCACGAATGTGCCGGCGCGACACCTGATGTGTCCGTTTTTTTCGGGCTGCTCTCGATGCTCAATTAACGGAATCTCAGCCGGCTCGAGTCGCAGTGAGAGCCGAGAGTCGACTGAAGGCATAAGGCTCCAGTCGTGGGCTCGTCGAAGGAACCCCACCACGTTGATTTCAACAACACCCGGCCCGACCGGACGACCTGGTCGCGTGGCGCTCGGCACAGATACGCAGTGTTTCTCAAAATCTTCTCTCGCTCCTCGCTCGGATCCCGCCACACCTTGCTCGTGATCGAACGCGTCTGGTGGGCGATGTTTTATCGACTAGGCGATAGCTTTCTAGCCGTGAGGATGCACTATGGCACCATTCGCAACGTTCATTTGAGATAATTGGGTGCAATTATGTCAGTAAGAGTTATCAACTCATCAGAGCCTGAGATAATTCGATGATAAGCAGATCGCGTGAGAGAGAACTTATCAATCTCCAATGTCTCCGATTGTGTTTTTTATGCTTAATTGTGATGATCCCCTCTCCCTCTTCTTCCTCTCCCACGAAGGAACTTGACGATATTTGCTTTTGTATAAAGTAATTTCACATTTTCCATGTGAAATTAAATGATTGTATATTTACGTCGTTGCAATTTTGCGAAACAATACATGCCAAAGATGACGGAGGATTATAGACATTCACGTTGTTTCATAAAATTATAACAACATAAAAGTACAGCAATAACTTTACTTGAAAAATCCAAGATCACTTATGTGAATCAATAATTTTGCTTGTTCACGATAACAATGTGATTAAGTTACAATGAAAATTGTGGTAAATATAAAAAAAGAAAAAAAACAAAGTAGAACCGACAAAGAACGTTAAGGCAACAAGTCTATATTAATTACAGAAAAGTGACAATGCCACAGATAATTCCATTATAAAAAATTACCCACGCGTGCTTATTTTCAAAGCAAGAAACTCCGCTTTTGTCGAGCACGGAGGTCACCGGTGTTTTGTTTCGTGCGCGAAGGATTTCTCGTTACATAATATTCCCCGGAGTTTCGCTTGCAAATAAGTGAACCTCGAAGGACTCGTTACGCGCGGAAATAGCGATAGTACTAGCGCGTACTATCGAGGCGACCCACTTCGGCTTTGCGAATTCCCGAATTGGAAGTCCCGCTCAAAATCGAGGACCTTGGCACTGTGTTATAATAAAACACAGGCCAGCTGAGGGTACGCGATTCCTATCGGCGCATCTGCCCTTCTCGCTACACTAAGGTGCAATTACACATGACGAATGTAGCCTTGAAGGCTACGTATCAAAATAATGATAAATGAAAGACAAAATATAGGTTGCCACGATAAAACGCGTGTTCATAACAGATGCAGCAGTTATAAACATGCAGCAAAATGTGTAGATATTATGCAACAAAATGTGCGCGAGGTATAATCGATCACTCTGTTCGTGATCGCTCAGTCACTACTCCGAATTTAAATGGAAGCAAAAAAGGTTAACTTAAGTTTAATCTAAACCACACTTAATTTACATTTTGCTTCATTCCACGACTAACTTTTTAATTTCATTTTTGTAAAACTGCGGAGATTCCAGAATTCTTTGTCAATCGTTATACGCGCAATTATTCGTGGAATAATTAAAACCATGTTCAAAAATGTAGCAAAAATATACGTAAGAAGAAATCGTGTCGTTAGTGAAGTTCGGCCTTAAAGGGTTACAGGATCTTGATAATACCAAAAATTAGGTAAATTTGGGGAGTTGTAAAAAGTTATAAATTAATAGGAATATATATTTTTTATTACGTATGTCTATTAATGATATCTTGGTATAAAAATTTTGATTTTATGGTAAATATTAACATCACTCTATGTCCATTTCAATTCTTTAATGTTCCGCAAAAGAATCATATTTCCACGGTACTTATCCTGACCTCATCAGGAGTGATCGTGAAAAGAATGTCAATACATTTTCTTTATTCATTAAGATTATAGTTACCGGCCCACAAAGCAGATTTTGAAAAAAAAAACAATATTTCGAAAAATGAGAGTTATAAAAGAATCAAATTTAATATTTTCACTGAAAAATACGAGCTTGTAAAACAAAATAAATAAAAAACAAGTTTAAAATTTATGGAAAACCTATGTGAATCGATAACTGTACTAATGAATAATGCTAATGAATAAAAAAATGTGTTGATATTAATTTCCGATCATCTCCGTTGAAGCGAAAATGATTAGTGGAAGTATAATTCTTTTGCAGAACAGAATTGAAATGGAGACGGAGTAATGTTAATATTCATTATAAAATCTAACTTTCTTATACCAAGATATTGGTACAAATATACTCGTATGTAACAAAACATTTATATTTTTATTAATTTACAACTTTTTACATAACTCCCCATATTTTATCTGATTTTTGTTCCTGTCAGAGTCCTGTTATCCTTGAAGCGCATTGTAGCTGAAAATTAACCACGACGTTTTGCAGCCGCCGCAAAAACCACTCTGCGGAAACGAGAAAAATCTGTCGGGCGGGTCCCGAATTGCCGAGGAGTAATCGCGAATTCAAAGGGAAGCAAGTACACCTGTCTACTTATGTAAGTTCACAGAAGTTCGCCCGTAATTCCACGTTCGACGAAGGTCCTTCTCACACATTGCGGTTTGCCCGGCCTAAGTCATTTCTCCTCGTGCGGCGAAGACGTGTCATTTTCTTGGTTTCTGCGTTTGATCACGAACACTTCGAGCTATCCCGCACGATAATCGACGTCTCGTCGAAGTCTCGCCTTGTAGCACGTACAGGTGACAATAATTCGTGCATGCTCCAAGAGAACGCCAAGAATCGCTAAGCATGGCAAAAAGTTTCCAAATATTTTTAATTTAACGCTTACGTTTAAGCGTGACGTCTGGTTGGCGTTTCGAAAAGTTTTGAAAACGCTTCGCACGTTATTGTCGAGGTATCAGTTTATGAGAAATGTAAATTGCAGAACAACGAATTTACATTAACACATTGCGAACCGGAGACGTAAATCGGCGTCTTTATTGTTTGAAGTATTAATTCGCGATTCTTTGAAAACGACTCGTATTTTTGTATACGAGAATTGCATGTCTGTACATTTTGTTCTAACCAAACTTGGAGAACAAATTAATTTAATTAATTTAATTTAATTAATTTAATTTAATTTTTGAATTTCTTCACTGGTGATTTAAAATGACTGCGCGATTCTCTCTAGAACGGGGGACTTTTTTTAATGAACATATCTAGATTTCTTTTTTCTTTTTATTGCTCTTTTTTTTGAAGAAGTTTGAAAAAAAATGTATCTGATTTTCATTTGTATTTGCTATAAGTAAAAAAGACACAACGGTCTAAGAGAAAGAGAGTAAAAGAAATTTAATATTTCAGCACGAAATAATTAAAGATTGATGAATATCATAATAAAAATATTATTAGTTTATCTGAAATTTTTTTCTCTTTATTGCTATTTCCTTTGAAGAATTCTCAAAAATAGAATACGAAATATATCTGATTTTTATTTGTATTTACTATGAGATTATAAAAAAAGTACAATAGTCCATGTAGATTAATAAATTTAATATTTCCACGAGAAACTTTTCTAGACATAGCATTTAATATCATAGTGTATAATGCATAATAGAAATATTACTGATAATCATGAATTATACACGTTTCAATTTCGAGCAAAAGTATGGCGCAACTATATTGAGGCTGGCGATGTGTTAATGTTACATCTATTACGTGTGCGAATTTTTCCTCGACGCATTATTTATCGCGATAAATTAACTTCAATTTCGTCCGAGCGAGCTAACGAAGGTTATGATTCGCCGGTCGGGTTGAGTACCGCGTTTATGACTAACCGAGAACTCAGGTGAGCGAAGTGCATTTACATTAGAATCGATGTAAGAGCTTGCGATTACACACGCACTAGCCGGCCGGCCGGTCAACCTCCGTGTGCATAATGAAGGGTGTTCCGCGGCGCCCTTCGCTCGCGAAAACGGACATATAATTTCGGCGTGAGTCATGCGAGAGCCTCAGAAACGGCTAAATAAACGACGTCCAATAAGTTAGTCCAAATCTTCTCAATCGATACTCGTCAAGCGAGAACTTTTCAGCGCGTTTGTCTCGCAGATGTCGAAACGGCCCCGATCGATCGACCGACAGCTGGAAGCTCCTCGAGAGACACCTCATGTAAATTATGATATTTATATAAGCGGCCAATAATATCGCTTTGACAGTGTTCAATTGTAATGGGACATTTCCAAGGAGATGAGCGCCGCGAATTAACGTAATGCCGTCGTCGAGAGAAATACATTCCAGCTCCATCCGCTCTTAATCTTCTTGGTATCAAACGTGAGAGCGCTTTCTGTGTTTTACATCCCTTTATTTCTTTTCATAGCGCTACGCAACGTTGGAGTACACGAGAAACAGCCATTTCGCGAGATCTCTAGTTTAATTCAACGGATATGAATTAACGAAACGTCGTTTCTCGCCGATTTTGTTAAATCAAGATAAAATTTAGTGAGACTGTGTCAGTTTGTTTGATCTTCTTCAAACCTAATCAGGGTTTGAATATTCAATTTCAATATCAATATCTGTGTGATGTTAAGTTAGATGAGATATGAAATGAGTTAATCTAATGTTTGATTGAAAACAATTTCTATGTCTAACTTCTTTGTCTGATTTAGAAAAAGGGAAGCAGGAGACAGAAATTTGACTTGATAAAGTTGTTCTAAATTTCATTAGCTTTCATTGAGAAAAAAAAGTATGGAAATTAATTCAAAAATTTCGTAGCTGTAGCCTTCTTTGAAACGTGAAATTTCATTTTACCACATTGTGCGCCGCGGCGCGTTTCGTAGACCAACTTCACATTTGGTCCTACATTGAGCTGTTCAAAAAGCACGTGGTCTACAGAGATAACGCGAATTGAGCCAAATCTTTATTACTACATTTCAGAGCCATCCTTTATTAGATTAGATGTGATAATATAGAGTAATTTATCGATTAGTCTTTGTTTTACAGTACACTCCAAGTGTCTCTGTACGTTTATTGTTTTGACCGCTCCCTTATTTTTGGAGCGAAGTGATAGATTCGGATTTTATCATTGGATTTTATAAATCGGTGCTACAAGTCCTTCAGATTGTGAAATTATGCCAAAAAGCACGAGAAACAATGAAACTGTTCAGTTTAGTCTTTGCTGATGTGACCAAACGGCAGGAGCTAACCTAATATTACTTAACCTAATAAAAAATAACTCTGAAGTACGGTCATAAATATTTGGCTGAACTCGGGCTTGTATTAGGCCACATACTTTTTGAACGACCCACGTAATGTGTTGTTGCTCTTAAAGTTGTGTCGCGCTGGTCCGACAGAATGGAATTCTAATAAAACAACACGACCAGCCGAGCACAAGAACAAGTAACCTGATTTTCCGCGTCGCCCACCATACCACGACGTTCTTTTTCTGCTGTCAGCTTCAGTTTTCTAGCTTCCTCGCCGTCTTAGCGCTCTAAGAATTTTAACCGGTATCACTATTATAATCGAATAAAAATTAACGTAAAACTAAGTTTTACGTTAGTTTTCATTCGATATAACGTAAAACTTTGTTCTCAGAATAAATTATTATACTATTATTGCTTTGTATATTGAAAAAAGTTAGTATAATATATCGAAAAAGTGACAGTTCATATTTCTTTCTTAATATTTTTAATATTAATATATATTGTAAAACTGAAAGAGATGGTCATGAGTGATTTTTTTAGGAAAGAAAATTAAGTATGGAAGACATTGATATTATCGAAATATAACAAGATGAAGTTTAAAATTATGGGACTTTATTCTAGATATAGAATACGCGTGCCATATTGATCTTTTGCTCACCTTTTGAGTAGAAAGAAGGTCTTTATTTACATTACTTCAGAGAATGGTTATTATATTATCGATAATTGTTTCTATCTATTTCTGGTAATATCTAAGTAGCTTTTAGTATGTGATGACACAATTTATTTTATTATATGTATTACATTCGTAAATGTCTGCATTTTTAGTGTATGGTAGACTCATTAATTTAGGTGAGGTAAAAGGCTTCAGAAACAATTTAGACAGATATGTAAGTTGCTAAAACAGAACTTGTGAATATAAAATGCATTTTATTATATCTTTACAACCAGCGCTGTGGTTGCTTGTTTCTTGGTTCTTTCTGCATTTTTAACTATCATCTCTAGAATATATATCAATATAAAAAATTCGATGAACTATGATCTTTTCTACATGTTTACTAAAAAATCAACGTGTTAAATGAAACAGGCGTATCCTAACCCAACAATATTTACACGCTCGCGTTTACGACCTAGAGGACCCATAAGTTCCTCGCAGAGGGACGTCTTCAGCGCTACGTTTTCAACGTCGCCGACGAATTTGCGAAAATTTGAGAATCCCTGGACGCAGGTTTTTACCTGAGGGATACGCATGCGCCGCGACCGACAGATGTTTCCTCCTCGCCAACTGTTGCGCGCCGCGACGAGAGAGGCGAGAGGCAAGACTGCATCTGATTTACCGAAGAAAGAAAGGAAGAGAGGCAGACGCGGAGAAGAAGACAGGCGGAAAACTTCATTTCTCCCCCGACCCTCCACTTCTCCCTAAGCCTGCGCGACCCGATGCAGCTCGCCCTTTCGACCGGGACGCTTTCGAAGGGACGCCCGACCGCGCGGGGGCACCCTCTTGTGAATACAGCCCTTATATACGTCGTTAAACCTCGATTCAGTCCCCGATAATGCACGGTCGACACACGCCCGCGCTTAAAATTGAAACTTATCATGTCCTCGTCATTATGATTGTTGTCTCTGCAGCGAATCCTCGTTACGATCTCCCGAAGCGAGCGAACGTCCAAAGGACCCCGATGGAGGATAAGAGCGTAACGTTCGCAAAATACACGGCCAATTTAACGTTACGATCTTACCGGTTATTAACACGTCGAAGCGTGAATATGTTACTTATTAACGACATCCTCGCTCGCACTTTCCCAGGATCGTGCAAAAGTTCGATCGTGTTAACGAAGTGTGCCCACCTGTCTGTCGTATCGATCGACCATTTTGCTGTACGTGTTTATTTCTATACTTTACATAATACATATATTCTCTCCATAGAGAAGATATTGCAGTAAAAATTGCGACAAAATTTTCGTAATTTGTGACCATACAATATCATGACCAAAATCACTAAATACTTGTTTCAAAATGTTAGGCATGTTTAACTTTGTGTTGCAAGATTATTATTCAATTACTTGAATGTTTTTTCGATCATATATCAGTCATATATCGTAGATGGTACAATTTACTATTTTTATACAGAAGGAAAAATATCTGAATAAGAAACATTTATTTGCGATAGGTGCTAAAACCATGTATAAATATTGAAAATTTAGAAAAAATTTCTAAATTTAGAAAACATTTATTTAATTCTTTTATTACTCATAAAATAAACACTTGCTTTATGAAAGGCTAAAGTTTCAAGAGGCTTATCAAGAAAATGTATATTCTCTTCTTTAAAAAATATCTTATTTCAGTACAAAAATATATATGCACATTAGTATAAATAAACATATTATTAATACCCACCCTCAAAATGTGTTTTTTATTTCTTAACTATTTTTTCTTTCTTAGAAAATATAATAATATTATATTATAATTTCGGTATAGCCTAAATTTACAGAAGAAACATAAAATTCTCAACCAATTTTACTGCAACATTTTTCCCGTGTATTTTTGAAGAAACTACAAGCAGTTTTGAACAAGTAAGTTTCCCACCTGGTGGGAATTTAACCGAGTGTCTTTTTTTTCCCCGACTCGCGTACTGCATCGTAATTCTCAAGGAGAAACGTACGATAGCGTGCTGCGTTCGCGAAGGCAAAAATCCAATCGGAGCCCACGTCCACTTGCTCGGGACCGAACGCGCAAAGCGCGAAACGTCCCGGTACAGCCGCTCGATCGTAGCCCGACGTGACCTTCGGCTCCTCCGCAGGAAGCCGCGCGGCAAAAGTCCGAAGGAGTCGCGAGCACCACCTGCTCGATCGCGCCGATTCCGCACGGCAATTCGTACGTACGCCCCGCGAGATTTATCGCGCACGGGGAACAACGCGCGCGCGCGCGTGCACGAGCGAGCGAGCGCATTTAGTATCCGGCGGTCCTTCTTATTACGGCTTATTAAGCGGCAGTAAACCGCGCGCACAGCGTCCATGATCCGGGAACCGGTCACGAGGTGCGGGCTTATATCAGCAGCGTCTCTTGGCATCACCTGCCGGTCGCGCCATCCTTTTCCTGCTCCTTCGCCTCGCCTCTCACTCCCACGAGGTACTACTCGCAGACGGACACCTTCACCGTCCGACCCTTTTCCCCCCATGGCATGGCCACGTAGTCGTCTCCTCTCTCGTTATGCTCCTTTTTCACGATCGGCTGCTTAGCGACGTCACGCAGATTACTCGCCGTGCTCGGACTCGAGATGATAATCGGAGGTGAACGTGGACGCGAAGATTCTTGCGTCTGCGCACGCGTTACACGAGATCTTCGTGTTTCCGCGGGAAACGATAGACCTTACATCCTGCTTTAAGTATCTGGCCTAGTTTATGTTTCATTTCTGTTGCCATATCTGATAATAAACCGACATACACTGGGAGAAAAAATTATCTGAGAAGAAGATAAAAATAGGATACATAAAAAACAAAAAATATATATTTATTTGGTGGGTACTAATAACATATTTACTTGAATCTAAATTCTTTTGTTTAAGGAGGATAAACTATTATTTATGTAGAACAAACAAAAGTTTTCTTCAAGTTTTAAGGAAATGTATACTTTCTTATCTGAAAAATATTTCATGTGTTAGTAAAACGAATAAATATGTTATTAGTACGCATCGTGAATAAATATTTTTCGCTTCTTAAATACTTATTCCCTCAGTGTAGTACAGAATTCAATGAAGTGTTTCTTCATATTTTATTTGGCGTCAAATTTTCCCCTGAGGTTTGCTCGAATTGCAGTCTCTTTGTTCGCACTCAACGTTAGGTATCCTCACGAGTTCTCGAAGTTAAACTTCACGTTCGAGTGCGAGAATATCGTAGATATCGGCTCGCGCATGAATGTCTTCGGGGATCTGCGGCCGTGTAATCACTGTCTTCGAAAAGGTGCAGTAATCTCAGACGATATTCTCATATCACCCGGGCGCAAGTACCACAAATCCCGCTCGCAGTCACGAGCCTCATACCTGCGGGGCCTGTCCTTCTCTTCCAACTTTTTTCTACTCTTCTTTTTCTTCCTTCTTCTCGTGGTCTTCTTGGTTCGTCCGCCGACGGGCTATACGCCGTTCAAATCTCGGTCCTCATCGAGGGGGAGGCGATTGCTTAACGACGCCAACCACCTGCCCAGAAAAGAGGAACACGTGCTGCCACTACGAGGCAGCTGCAACCCACAACGAACGACGGATATATATGCCAGGATGAGAGGCTTGAGCTCGAAGTGTTGAGGGTGCGAGGGCCGAGAGAGACACGCCAATGTGTGCTTTCTCTAACCCCGGTTCGGATCCCCAATTAGTGAATTCGTGTCGTTAGTTATAAAAAAGTTAGTTATAAAAAGTTAGTATTAAAAAAAGGATTCAATACTTGTAGGATAAATAGTATTTACCAAACTAAGTAAGAAATACTTAGTGAGCAAAATGAAGATCAACCCTTTCAGAGTTAGAAGCGATTCTTGGTTTTAATCATATACATAATTTATTCGCTTACGTTATCACGTGCGACATAAAAATAGAGAATTATCTTATAACTGTATGACTGTGTAACTACGTAGCACTGAACAGATATATAATCACAGAGACGCAAAAACGACGTCTAATATTCCGGATTGAAATGAGATGATAAGATAATCCCTCGTTGTGAATTGCATGTGTAAATGGAAGAAGGACGAATATCTTTTGTAAGCACGACAGTAAGAATGAGATAATCTTCTGTCTTTACGAATTGATGAATACAATATTGAATTTGAATATGTGAATACAATAATATTAGAAGGCAGATTATCTACGTCATCAAAACCGTAAATCTCTTCAAACTCTGAAATAGTTAATTTTTTTACTTGTGTTTTTCAATTACTTTTAGCGCTAAACACTAAATTCAGTTTTTTTAGTGAGCTATATCTACCTTACAAGTTTTGAATACTTTTTTTTAATAGTCTGTGTATATATATATATAAGAAAATTTTTCTCTAATTGTCTATCAATTATTTTCCACGTTCCGTCCTTATTGTCTTATTATTTTTGTGTTTTGAACGATACCTAACGCTAACGTGATGCGATTTCAAGGGAATTAGACTATTTTTGCCGTATTTTTTATTCTATTGATCATACAAATGATTGATTCGTGATTGGCTCCGTCCTTGATTCAAATTTCGTACAGAAAAGTATATATTGGACGAGAGAGAGAGAGAGAGGGAGAGAAAGAGATCCGTATGATGTAAAGGTGACATTTATTCATTCGTATGGAAAATGCTGCGTCAAAGGTAATATGTGGCGTCCCTCAAGATTTATCTGACAAGATTAGAGACCGGCGCAACAGATGGCAAGCAGGACGCGTGGCTGAATTCACCGCAGGATTTTTCTATTTCCGTCCCTCTACCTCCAAGAAGCACGAAAGAACAAGAGAAAGAGATCGCGAAAAATCGCTTCCAGAATTAATCCCGGGGCGTAGCCGTCTCTAGATAGGATCGTTATTTGTAACACGCGAATCTAACGTGTTCCATAAATACGTATGAATTGTTAGGAAGAGAATGTTTTCGTGGTCGTCTCTTTGTCACCGCGCGCTACTTCAGTGTCGCGCGTACATTCTTTTTCGTCCTGCCTTTTCCGCGACATTGCCACTTTTCTTCTTATTTTGCGGCTGACGAGCACGTTGATAACGGTCCGTCTGACCCCGAGAGAGAGAAACCGACGAAAACAGAAGCCCCGCAGGAGTGACGCGGAAGTGAGGATCGCTTTACGGAGCGCGCGCGGTGCGAGTAAGGGCGGGCGAGCGAGAAGAAGGTCGGGCCAAACTGCACAGCTGCCCTTAGGCACGTGCACAGCGCACTGCTACCTGAACGATTCTTTTACATTTCCAGGTCTCTTCAGATGCCACCTCAAGAGGAAGAAGAACAAGAAGAGTGCGGACTAGTTTCCTGAATACGCGAGGAAGAAAAGCGAGAGAGAGAGAGAGAGAGAGAGAGAGAGAGAGAGAGAGAGGAGGAGAGCGGGGTACACTACATGTTGAAGCAGCGTCGAGTTGATCGGTGTACACCGTTTACCGTTTACCGTCCGTACGTGGGTCTCTTGTGCAGCAGGGCACGTGTTTAATAAGTAACTCGCCGAGCATGTGTCCTGCGTAATTTGCATTTCGTTCAATCTTCTTCACCGTGAGTCCGATATGACAGTCAACGTTGACTGCTGCATCGATTTTCATTGATCGCGTACACTGAGAAAGAAAACATCTAAGAAATGAGAAATATTTATCCATCGAATAATGACCAATGACATATTTACTTATATACACTGAGGGAAAAATTAACAAATATTTCTTTAGAATCAACAAATATTTCTTTGATGGGTGCCATTAACATTATTTATTTAAATCTAAATTCTCTTTATTTAAACCAAATATTGTTTATTTAAATCAGGTAAACAATATTTGATTTAAATAAAGAGAATTTAGATTTAAGCAAATATGTTAATGGCACCCATCAAAGAAATATTTGTTGATTTTAAGATAATTTTTCCCTCAGTGTACGCATGTGTACTGATCTGCATACATAAAGTAGAGAATGTTTGCCTGTCTGTACGTTCCCTTTACTAAACTCATAAACCAATTTAGAACAAATTCTGCCCCGTCAATTTCTAGAATGAAGACCATCTTCTCCCCCTCATTTCATCCCCTTGACACTTTACGATAATCCGCGCAACGTCGGATAGTTTAAGCTAGTATAAAATATTTTTCAAACAAAAAAATATACTTTTCTTAAAACTTTCCGTGAAAACAACTGTTTATTTCGATATAATAATTTATATTTAACCCTGGAACCCTAAACACACACACACATGGATAAAATTTACCCAGATTAACTTTTCTATCATTGTTCTTGAAACATATGTTTTATTTTTTTTACAATGATCTTTCTCAACTTTATTGAATCGCAAAAATATTAATAGAACTGTATTCCTCGATGATTTCTAACCTGATTAAAATACGGACATTAAATTTCGATTATTTTTGCAGGAGTTATAAATATACATTAGATAAAATTTGCTTATGTGTAGGTTTCGCATAACTTTTTAATGTTCAGGGTTCTAAGGTTAAGTAAATATGTTATTAGTGTCCACCGATTATTTTTTACGTTTCAGAGATTTTTTTCTCCCAGAATTCTAAAAAAGCTTAACTAATGGTTGAGTTATTAAAAATATCCTAAATAAATATTTAGTTTGTTTCATTCCAATCTCCATTAGCTGCATGATCAATCTATTACATACAATTAATAATATTTTATATGTAACTTAATGAGACCTAATGTAGATGTGTATGAACATTTTATCGGTTCATTAATGTGCGATTCATCGATAATCAACACGACACTAAAGATTAAGATATCTGTTTGAAATTATAAACTGATCTTCGAAAAAGTTTCTTCGATTCAATCCATATTTAGAGAAGCATCTTCGATTTATTACAAGTCGCTACTGCGTAATCGACTGTGAACGATGTATCAGCTTCTAATGAGAGCAACTCCGGCATAATTCTCTACTAATGAACACGGAATCGAGAACACATTTTTACAGAGGAATCCTCTATCGTCATTAATTCGGTGGCATCGATGAATACGCCTTGATTTCGTTAAGGAGAAGCGCTGGTCGATCGCGAGCTTCAGAATCGATCCTAACGAAGTACATACATTCCGCCGCATGATAGAGGCCGAGGAGCAGCAGGATCAAGAGGTCACCCAATTTCCTACCACGCGATGTTTAGGCTACTTCGCGAAAGACATAATTGCGGCCAAGGGTCACCCGCGGCTGATGGATCTGTACGACTTGAAATTGCCGATATAATCCCGTGGGCGCTCGTGCACCGCGCGATATACATTCACGATTGATAATCCGACGATTAGCCTTCATCCTCTCAAATGGACGATCTTTCGTGCGTGCTTAAAGACCTCGCCCCGTAAGTGGACAATCATGAAGAAAAACCTGAAGACGTCGTTTGCTTATAATTTATCGCGAGAAGGGAAGGAGACAGAAGAACAATGCGCCGGTGAAATTAATGATTTGGCTGTTAAACGGGAGTGTTCATTGCAAAATAATCAAGAACAAAAGTCATTTTTCAGTCATTTCGTTAAAATTGAATTATACTTTACGCGTAATTTAATGAGACAACGTTGTTATTTTGGCTGAATTTCATTCTTGCCGTTTTAAGTCATTAAACACATTTGTGCCCGTTTCTACTAAATTTAGCTAACTTGACCGGCTGGTTATTCCAACGGAATTAATCAATCTGTCAATTCTAACTAATGAGAAATTCGATTGGTCAATTCCGTTGGAATAACCAGCCGGTTAAGTCAACCAAAGTTGATAGAAACGAGTATTAAACGTATATAAATTATAATTTACGCGTCTTAAATACGCATATTCAGTGGTGCGACCTAAAACCACAAGAAACGTGTAAAAAGAGATTCAGCGAAATCACACGCTTATGCATTTGAAAATAACATACTCGGATTCACGGTATTATCGGCAACACATGGTATTTAATGTGTTAACAATGTGTCAATAATTAGAAAGAGCTTCCTACTTGAAGATAAAAACAGAAATTGATTTTTGAAGAAGTTAGAGTTTCTTCAATTCAAGTCGTATTTAGTATATACCGAGAGAAAAAATATCTAAGAAATAAAAAGTATTTCTTCGGCGAGTATTAATAACATATATTTACTTTAATATGTACATATAATATAAAAAATAACATATATCATATATAATATATATATATAAAATATATAAATATATATAAAATATTTTTCACATAAAGTATACGTTTTTTTAAGTCTTAGTTTTTCATGAAAGCAATTGTTTATTTTATTTAAATAAAAGAATGTAGATTTAAATATATATGTTATACTCACCAAATAAATATTTCTTCTCTTAGTGTAACATTTTGAATATATTACAAGTCGTTCCCGAGACTGAATGTTAACAATCGACTTCTGACGAGAGCAACCCGATGTTCCTAACGAATTCAAAATCGAGAATACACTTTTGACAACCGGTTAACGACTGACAGCTGGCCGGTAAATTGTCGCTGATAACAAATTCGTTGCACGTCGTACTCCACACGATTTGTACGTCAAATATAAGAATATTTTCTTTGTGCCGTTTATACGACACGGTGTTATTGCATTTTACGCGACAGCCGCTGTAGTTCTAGACTCGGCCAGGTGTTCCGACAAGTGCACGATCCGGACACCCGAAGTTTTTCGGAGGTTCTTTCGATCGAGCAAAACCCGATGGCGAACAAGTGGCACCGGATACGGCGATATTACGGGACAAAGGCTCCCACTGGCTCCGGGTCGCGCGATTAAGGATGCCACGGAGTCCCGGCGCGGATGCGGATACTACGAAGCCCGCATGTTAATAGTCGCCGGAAGCTCTTGAGCGTTTGTCTATTTCGCCGCGGGCACGGCAGGCCGTTCGTATTCACTCCGATTTGTCCTTATTACGCGAACGATCAAGCAATACAATGAACGATTTAGCCTGCTTGAGCTCGGTCGTTCTCCATAATGGCGAGCGCGCGCGTGTGGCTTATCGTGCCGTACGATAAATTCGATAATTACAAATTCGGGACGGCTTTCGCGGAATTGCGCGATCGGTTGATGAGGAGTTCGCAGCTGAATGAATAATCACGCTACAAATCCCACGGGCTGTGGCACGAAGATGTATGAATTATTAATCCAACACGGAGAGAATTTTATATGATTTTAAAAAATTACTATAGAATATTCTGTAGTCGTGAAGTAGATCGACATTTTTCAATAATTAACTAACCTTTCATTTCATATATGCCATTTATATTTTAAGAATTGAAATCTGTTAAAAAGTTAAAAAGTTAAAAAAAAATGTAATCTTTTTTTATGTCATTATTGAATTTTTCGGCTTAACTTTTTTATGTCTTATTTCTCTACTTTGGTTTGTGATTTTCTGAAAAACAATATCGATATTATACTGAGAGATAAATCGCAAACGCGCTCTATTTCGCGTTGTTTATTTAGAGGTTGTATATTTAGAGTTGTATATTTAAAAGGAAGAGACCTACATATTCTATATTTATTAGCCATCCTTATACGGAAAGAATTTTATAGTAAAAATTACTATAGAATTTTTTAACCAAAAAATAAATCGACATTCTGCATAATTGGCTGTCCTTTTATATGTAGTATTTGTATCCCGTAAACTCAAGCGTGCTATTAAAATATTTGCTGTTTTCCTAACGAAATTTACTCTTTTCTAACAAGATAGATTTTACTGGTCTATGATTATAACATTAGAAACATAAAGTGAAACAAATTTATATGAAAAAGAAACTATAATGTTCTCTCCGTGAAGATATCTTATGTAAGAAACTCATATTACTCATATTACCTGTAGCTTTCTCTCTTCTTATATATGAGGTAATTGCGAGGAAGATTAGCGTAAGTAAGTAAGAAAGCGTTAATATATAAATTTGCATATGGCTATCAAATCGTAGAAGTTATTTCATTGAATATCATTATTAAAAAACAAATAATTCCAAACAAACAATAATATATAATAGTAATAACTAAATTCGTAAAAGAGAAGACCCTCAATCTAAAAGAGCTGCACATTCAGTTGCAAAATTCACACACAATCAAGTTGGAATCATATCAATCCACAAAATTGAGAATCATTATCGACCAGCATTCGCAGTAATTACAATTATTATTGTAATTATTAATTATATTATTTTATTGCATAAACTGATCGGTAATGACTCTTAATTTTGACAGTTTGATCTCCCAGCTTCATTGTGCCCAAACCGTTTTGCAACTAACTATATACGAGTCATTTCTGCGCAATCTCCCTTCATGAAGTCATTCTTCACGAAGTCCCCATGCTGAGGTACCAGCTCCACACGTGTCTCGACCACGGAACCATCAAAGAAGAACCATCATGTTAAGGCTGCAATCTGCATTACCACAGTTGAAGCAAGAAACAGTCCGCAGTCGGTAACGTATGCGACAAAGATACAGCAGCACGGATAACACGAGCTCTCCCCGTACGAGCTGTTAGATGACGTGGTGATATCTACGTGGTGATATCTACGTGGTGAAGCAACACGAGCTACAATTTTGTTTAAACATTCTTGACAATACATCATTGTAAATCGCGTCGAAAAAACTTCTACTTGCCGCTGAGAAAGACTTTCCCCCATGCAAAGGAACTCCCTAGTTTTCATTGCTGCAAAAATAATTTATATCGTAAAAACGTATTATTAATAACGTAATAACGTAATTAATCCTCAATTCTCCGTACGAATCAGCTATTTATCTAGAAATTGAATGAATTAAATTTAATACTTCAATCAATATTTAATTGATATTCAAATCAAATTGTTGGTAAGTTAGACTATAATAAATACTAAAATAAGTAAAATTTTATGGAAAAAACTAGAAGTCCGATTAGAAACCGATTGTTTCCTTCAACGTTTGTCCGAACAAATAATACTTCGCTCCCGTTCGCGTAAACGCCCGCGGAGCGTCGTGTAAAATATGTATATTCGGCTCGAAACGAGGAGAAGCGGGAACCCTCGCGCTTCCCCAAAATCCCGGCCGGTTCTCGCCCGCGGGAGAAGCGACGCGCGCATGGCGTAGAGCGATTCGTTTTGCGCGAATCCGCGACGACAAGTGCAAAGATGATGACGCAATTACGGCGCGCGTCTTCTAGGAAATCCCATTATGCAATTCAGCGGGGCGTAGTATAATTTCATGTGTGGCACACCGCGTGCGCGCGCTCACGAAACACTCTCCGGTCTCTGGCGTGGAATGTAACTGTGCAAATTGGACACCTCGCTCTGCTCGCGTTACGGTACATCCGCGACACGCGAATCATTCCCGACGTGCGTTCCCCGCCGCGACGAAACGTGCACGACGATGATCGGCATCGTAACCACCGTGATCAGCCGGCTCGCCGAACAATAGCGAGGCGAAAATCCAAGTGTTATTCGCGGAAGAGGAAGAAAAGCACGAAGATTACTCTGCATTTTGCAGAATCTGCCATTACGTTTCGTGAAATAATCCTCTCTACGCGATCACGCCTGAATTTTCGCTGATGAAACCGATCATTCCAACGAATTCTCATATAATTCAATCCTCCGCTACTTCGGCCTTCTCTTCCTTTCCTTATTCAAAGGGGCGAAAAAGTGACGCTATTCGCGGTGCATTATTCAGTGATATCTTCATTCCACGCTTCCCTCCGCCATTTGCTCGGTCCCTTCGTTTCGTCCTGAAGATATGCTCGAGAGAGGAGAACACACGCTGCGTTCTCTGTTTAATAATTTAAGAAAAATGCAGAAATTAATTTCGACGGCGCTCGCATTCAGAATATCTGACGCTCTGAGACGCTCTGAGACACGAGAGAAAACCCTGACTCCGATCTGCGAACTGGCTAATAATATTTCGCAAGATGTTTCAGGGTTCTGTTTCAACGTTCTCTCGAATGTTCTGTAGCCACGTAGGGGTCAGCGACCACGGTGCAACGTTATCCGTTCCGCGTTGCCAGGTTATCGATCTGCGCCTTGACCGACCTCCGATGCATCGCCAAGTGCAAGTGCAAAAGCTCTCCCTCTCGCGCGCCCTCTCTCTTTCTCTCTGTGTCTCTTTCTCTCATCTATCACGATATGTCTGAGAATGATATCGAAATAAAAGCGGCAGAAGAAGACGTCGCAAGATGAGGGGAAGAAAACTATTATACTTGTTTATCGTTCTCGTGTCGCGACTCATCGACTAAAACACATTATTTTATACACGCGCAGGACTCGTCAGCGTTTCATATCTCATCTATTGATAAAGAGCCTGTGTTGTAAGCAAGTTACTCATCAAAATGACTGTTCGTCTCACGGTCTCGCGCTCTCTCGATGCTCTGCTCCCGCGGAAATAATAAACGAATAACATCTGTATCCAAGTCCTTCTGTGGTGGATTTCCCTTTCTTTTTCATGAATCTAACGGCGCTGTCTTCGACCACATCTGAGAAACGAACGCGACGCGAGAAGAAGAAGCCTACTCTTACTCGGTGTTCAGGTGAATCATCCAACGACATTTCTTCAAAAAATCAATCATTTGCATCGGCGCGCCCACCCTGATCCCACGTGTCCATCCTTCGTCCGGCCATCGCGATTTTAACTTCGCTCGGCCACGGGAAGTAAACATCGCGTGACGTCGGGCGTCGATCGCGCGCGCGACTATCGATTCGCCGAACCTTCGCCGCGAAGCTACGAAATGCAAGTGCACCTTTCTAGCTACCGAGCGGCACTCGAAGCAGCCGCTCATCCATCTTTCACTGCTACTAGACTCGATACTCGAGTGTCCATTCGCCATGGCCGCCGGCTCGCTCGCTCACTCGCTCGCGACGAAGGTT
Organism: Odontomachus brunneus; assembly: GCF_010583005.1. Taxonomy (NCBI): domain Eukaryota; kingdom Metazoa; phylum Arthropoda; class Insecta; order Hymenoptera; family Formicidae; genus Odontomachus; species Odontomachus brunneus. The sequence goes on along the minus strand of NW_022639528.1, from coordinate 667,317 downwards.
CAAGGTTACTCGTCACGGTTTCACTTTCAACGAGTAGTACTTTTACTCATCGCCAAGGCGTCACGTTCGCAATCAAATCCGTCGCGACTTGCATTTGGCGCATCCCCGGTTCGTTAGAACTTCAGGGATCCCTCGGGAGTTCAAAGAGACGATCGCGTCTCACACAAGCAGGATCAAGTCGAAATGTGACTTTTACATTAATCCCGTCGAACTTGAGAAACCAATGGAGATTCTCGAGATAATAACACTATTGCTATTATCTTACCTTGATATTACAGATATTTGTTTACTGTCTTTTTTTATGTTTATATTCGCTACCACGAGGACTCTTCCCATCTCATATTTCATTTGTTTTTTACATATGTAAAACATGTAAAACATATAAAACAGACTTAGTTTGATAATGTGGACGTGGAAAAAAATTTGTTTCCTGTCACACTTAAGCTTGAAGAAGGTTCTGCTAAAAGCCTCTACATTAGCTCAAGGTCGTGTGTTATGAACACTTTTAGAAAGCGAATATTCGAAATTATTGAACAATCGGTTACTTCGATTTACACAGAGGAAATAGTATTTGGTATTGTGATTATAATAACATAGTGAAAGAATTATAATCAGCGGAACTATTTTTGTATTAAGTGTTGCTACAATGTTAGCGATATTAACCTTATGTATATATTGCTATTGTTTTATTAAAGCAACAAGATATAGTTGGCGCCGAAAATAACTACTATTTTTTATGAGATTAACAATATTCTTTCCTAGTATAATTTTTAATTTATATTCTCGGTTTCTATTAACTCCTAAATCTTTTGACTAATCTGAACCAAATTTTGCATAATTATTCTCTAAAATCCTGCGGAAAATATAAGCTGCTATGAATCTGAACTCCACTTCTATCCCTTGATTTCATCCTCTTGACACTTTATGATAATTTAAGTTTAAATGTTCTAGAAATATGTAAGAAGCCTTGACAATGCCAGGTAATTTAAGCGCTAGTAGTAAATAAAATAATTTTCTTCCTTTATAACTTTGTCATGATTGTCATTATTTTTTTTATTGGTATTGGGAATGCAGAATGGGAGAATTCTTAGCGGAGAAATAAGATTTCTGAAGTGAAAAATATTGTTCGAGCAAAGTTAGCAATTATGTGTCTAATAATATTGCGTATCAAAGATTAAAATTTAGAATCGCTGGAATAATAAAGATGAATAGAAGTTGAAAGAAACCATTGCATATTCTAAAGCTGGCATTCATAATTGTAAATTATTCGCTACCTTGGATTGGGCATAATTAATTACAAATTCATGGTCCGTCAGTCGGCTGTTAAGATTGATATCCTTGTCATATAAAATAAACATGAGTACAGACTAATGAATAATCGGTGATTCATAAAATTATAATTAATCATTAAACGATAGAGAACTTTTAAGAACGATATGAAGCTTATATTTCGATTTAGGTATCTTCTCTTTATCTTTATTTTTGAGAAGTTTGCCAAACATCTAGTCAGATCAGGAATATTCTATTTTAGAAATGATTTAACATACTTGGAAATATATAATATATCTCTGTTGGCATCCTCCGACGTTCTGCATCCTGCCTTAACTTTCCGATTTAGTATCGTGTTCTCGGTTGTTCCGGATATTTCGTCGTAACACTCTCTCTGACACTCCCATAAACACAATTCGATTAAATATACGTATATACGTTAGTGAACTCGATGCCGACGAAAGAGAGAGAAAGAGAGAGAGAGAGAGAGAGAGAGAGAGAGAGAGAGGCGCGAGCTCGATTAAATATTTTAAGAGACGATGGGAATAACAACTGCGCCGATACATGTACTCCGCGTCGCGGTATGTGCATCGCTCGTCGACTCAAAACGTAATGACTCGATCACGGAAAAAAAACACGCGACGCACGAGAGTGTCAAAACAATGGGCAAAAAGGGCTACGTCATCCGCCGACACTCCTTCCAACCGTTTTTGCACGTTATTGAACTGAGAGATCAAAATAATCAACATTTTCAAAACATCCTGGGTTTCTTAAGCAACCTAAAATCTTTCGTGTAAAATAGCACATTGGGAAAAATATCTATAAAATAAAAAGACATTTATATAGAAAAATACTAATAACATATTTAATAATAATAATGATTTAATGATTAAAATATATATTTTACTAAGTACTAAATATTTTTTTTACTAATTTTACTTTACTAATTTTGTTCGTAAATATTTCTATAATAATATAAAATATTTGTCAAATAGGAAATTAGTACTTCAGGAATAAAATATTATTTCTATTTTTTTATTTTTATTTTTTACTTTTTATTTTTACAAAATTTCTATTTTTTATTTTTCAGGCTTTTTCTTTCAGTGTAATAATCAAATTATAAAAAAAGTTTGTTATTTTATTTACCCTATTATTTATCTATGTATTTATTTAATATTTGTTGCTTATTGTGTGTGCATTTGGCATAGGTAAAATATTTAAGGTAAAACGAATTTTAAATAATTCTTTGTGCTTCCAAATGAAAAAAATGGCAATAAATAAATTAATGTAGTACAAAGAACAAGACTGAATGGTGTTACACTTGAAAATACAATAAGAACGACGGAATTTTCAAGGTTGATATAAATCCAAAGTTTCGGTACAGGAGCCATTGGTGTTTAAAATCCAGTTAGCGTGGATTGAACAAGATAGTATCAGCGACCTGGACTGAAGTCAAGTGTGGAAATTAGCGAAAGCGCGCATTTGAATTCGAAGAAAATGTAAATCGAAGCTCGCGGCGCCTCTCCCGGGCGTCGTTTAATTATTTTCCCAGCGGAATCAAGTTTTGACTCTAGAAACACCAAGTGCTCTTCGCTGAGCAGAAGACGTACGAGCTCGTCTGTATGCAAAGTAGGATACTCAACAGGTATCTCGAGAGATAACTTGGTATAAAAAAGAAAAAACGAAAAATCAACTCAACACACGAGTTGACAACATTGAAGTTCTTAAGGCAACAAGCGCGAATTGAAGAATCTCTAGAACGAATTGTAGCAGGAAAATCTCGTTATAGAGCGAGAGTAACGGAAGCGCGATCAGCGATATTCGCGACGGCGCACAATGGTCCAGATAGCCTAGCTCTTAGCGCGAAAAAAAATGAATGAAATGGAATTCTTTATTCAAAATATTCGAATTATTTTATATTGTTACAAACATTCCAAGAGGTTTTGCAAATTACAAAACAGCAAATCTATAACTTGCTGGAGAAAATTAAACATTATAACACACTAAGCAGATTTGCTAATATATACAACAAAGGTATACAGTTATAATATTTTATCATACTATTTGAACATTTACATTTTATAGTTGCAGAGTAAATATTCGAGACATATATCAATAAGCATTTTTGGTTTAGCTAACTTCTGGCTTAGCTAACTTTAGCTAATCAGTAGCTGGAGCAGCTGATGGATTTAGCTAAATAAAAGTTTGTTGATGTACTAAATTTTCTCTAATATAACAGGAGAAAGATTAATTGCATATATCAAACTATATTTTCTATTAGTTGTGGTGTAGAGACATCTTTGCTGTATTAACAAATCTGCTGTGCTGTAACATCAAATTTTGCTGATAATTTTATCTACATGTCTTATGCATTCTGCGACATGTTTATTCATTCAACATTCTGCAACGCAACAAATTGGCTGTCTGTATATTACAGTTATAGTTCTGCTAGGCTAACCAGACTTTCGGTTGTCACAGTAAATCTTTCCTTTCCGTGTGCTAATCATCTTGTGTCATGGACGTTCAGTCCCGCGGGCTAATCTGAAAATGTCTGTCACCACGTCAAAGGCGCGATGTAGCGGGCCAGAAACCTTCGCGAGATAAAAACGCGAACTTTCAACGCACAGAACTAATGACAAAGGCAGTCCTCGAAACTTTGTAACGACGCTTCACGGATCCTCCTCCGATAATCGAACCTGCAGCCCGCTGGAAGTTGCGAACACACACAGCCGACTACGCAACGGAGGATCCGTCGGGGCACGATTATCCGCGATTTAATGAAATTAGAGACAACCACGCTTGGGTCAGGTTAGCACGAGCCTCGGCAGGAAGCGCTCCGGCAGCAGCGACGAGCGTCGGTGTACCGCCGCGGCCGAACAGTGTTCGCGTCGCAATCATCCGGACACGTCAATTGCCGACAATTTGTCGTTTCGCGACCGCTATTGTGCGAGCTCCGGATCTCACCAAGTCGGAGAAGGTGGTGGTAGGTAAATGGTTTCGCGCTCGGACTGCGAAGTCGTGTCGGCTCGGAGAACTGTCGACGACGACGAAAGAGTCGGGGGAGAATCGGCGGCGTTTATTTCGCTCGAGTGTTTGCGATGGAGTGTTTTTTAAGTGTACTGAATATCACGGTGAAGCATAGCGACAACAGTAGACAAACAAACGTCACAAATATCGCGTCGAATCTATCGTGTAATTGCTTGCCAAAAACTATCAGTGACAGTAATCGTTTATTTACGACGTGTGAAGTAACGAATATCGAATGCGCGCAGCTTTGTTTCAATTGCATCACCGAACGATTTTGTGCAACGTAAGATTGCTGAATATTGTATGACTCGAGTCACGAAAAGAGTAACGAAATTTTACAAATTATTAGATACATGGAGATAATTTTTTAAACATTGTTATAGAATTTTGCAATCGCGGAGTGGGTCGACATTCTGCGGTAATTTTTTATCCTTTCCTTTTATATATGCTATATTTAAATTTTAGAAAAAAGAGAGAGAGAAAGAGAAAGAGAGAGAGAGACGAAAATGTGCTATTAAAAATTTTTTATATGTGGTGTTTATATTTTGTTAAGTGAAATGTGTTATTAAAAAATTTGCTGTAAAATTTTCTAGTGAAATTTACTGTTTCTTAGCAAGATAGACTGAGAGAAAAAATATCTGAAAAATGAAAAATATTTATTTCGGTGGCTACTAATAACATATTTACTTAAATCTAAATTCTCTTGTTTAAATAAAATAAACAATTGCTTTCATGAAAAGCATCCTAGGGAAATATAACATTTTCTCACCAGAAAGAAATTTTTCCTCAATGTAAAGATATATTTATTAGTATAAGTAAATTAGTAACCATCGAATAAATATCCCTTATTTTTTTAATATTTTTTCTCTCAATGTATATTGACTATCTATTCCTGCATTACTAGAAATATAAGATTAAAAGGAATTTATGTGAAAAAAGAATTGTAATATTCTCTTCTATACAGTTCATTATCGCGTAAATCGCGTGAACTTCTTTTCTACGTACTTCGCTGTCACGAAACGCGACGTCAACTATCTAAGATTGAAGATACCCACAATGCAGACAAAGCACGGAGAGGAGAGGGAAGGAGGAAGAGAAAGAAAGAGAGAGAGAGAGAGAGAGAGAGAGAGAGAGAGAGGGGGGGGAGCACGTGGACGTTTTTCAAGGAAATGAACTTGCATCAGCAACTTTCCATGAGAGCTACTAGCGAATCATTTAGACCACGCGCCAATTGACACCAATTGAGAAGCGCGTACCCGAGAGTGGCAGTTAGTCAGCTGCCTCTTCATTGGATCGCCGCGTCTTCTAAACTAATCGGATCGAAGTTTCGTCGACCTTAATGATCTACCACTTCGATCTACGAGTATTACTTCGTACGAGAGAAACTAATCAATTTCATCGAGGAGACGTCAGAACGGTCTTGCACCGCTGTGCTCGGTGATGTAATATCGAAATTGTTTCAATATCACATCTGGAACAATTATCGTCACTGGAACAATTATTTTTGTATCTGTAATAATTTTTATATCTCGTACTAAAATATTTAGTACATATACATGCGATTTCGTTGACATTGCATGTTTCTTACTTATGCCAAGTACATTTTTTTGAAAAAACAAAACACACAGCGGCAGTTAAACTTTTTAATTGCAATTTTTTAATTACAATTACCAAACTTTTGGTTGATCCAATTTAGATCAAATTACGGTGTACCAAATGTTCATTTTGACGACGAAATCCTTTTTCTCAGTGTGAGTCTCTTTTATATAGCGGATATAAGATTTATGATTAATAATATAATGTTTACGACAATTTCGAGACGCATTTAGCCACCCGTTTGCAATTAATTACTGCAATACATCGCGGAACATAATGTTTACCGTCGTCGCCGAGTAGCTCTTAGGTATACACGTGATTATTTATAATTAGTTAATTGACAGTATCGTTGCACCATGCGCCGCGATTGGCAACTACGTGCGTTCGGTTGCGCGTGTTGTTTACAATTAATTAACATTACTGCTATAGGGAACCCCATTTGTTATTGCATAGTGATCCCTATAATGCGAACGGGTTCGTTGAAAAATAAAAGGCGACTTTTCAGTTTCCTTGGAATGATTCAAAGCAATGGTATAATATTTCGATCGCAGTTCTGTGCTCATTACTAAATAACTGTATTCTCGATATTGGTTATTATCACCGGCCAATATTGGCTCAGCACTGAATTGAGAGTCAAATAATAGCTCCAGCCCAACACTGGCAAAAATAGGGATTATTCGTTGGAAAATTGATGAACTACGTAGAAATCTCTACGTAAAATATTCAAATAAAGCCCACACGCGAAACTTTATTTTTTTTATGCTATAAAAATCCGCAATACTCTATTTCCATTTCAAAACGTATTCTCTGACGTATCTAAACTATTTCTGTATCTCTGCGCAACAATATATCGCGTACACTGAGAGAAAAAATATCTAAGAAATAGAAAATATTTATTCGGTGAGTAATAATAACATATTTTTGCTTATACCAATATAAAATATTTTTCAAATGTGAAGATATACATTTTTTTTAAATATTTGCATCTTTTATGAAACAATTATTCATTCTATATAAATGAAAGAATCTAAATTCTAGATTTAGGTAAGTATATTATTATTAGTATTTACCAAAGAAATATTTGTTATTTCTTAGATATATTTTCTCTGAGTGCACACGTGAGTGCATGTCACACAGAAAGAGAACATTCGAGAATGTACTCGTAGAATACAAAGTTTTCTTTTTTTGTGACTAAATCTTATATGCCACAAATAAATTTTTGAGTATTTTTATATATGAGTATTTTTATATATATTTGATGTATTTGATGTATTGATGATTTGAATATTTATATTTGAGTATTTTTATATATATTTTAAATATATATTTTTTTTTATTTATAACAAGATTGCAGCATAAACACGCGCCTCGCGAAATATCGAGGAGAATGGCGTTTGTTTCACGCTCCTACGTCAAATTTTCGTCGAGATATAGCCGTCCAAAGGATTCGGGACCTTTAAATGCGGCATGCGGTCTTTCGCCGTCGTCGCCACCTAGCGGCAGCACGTGCGTAATACTGTAGCACGTCCATGCCACGGACTTCACACCAGAGCTCTCAGTTTTGTTACATTAGGGGTACGCTGGCAGCGCGGTGGGGGAACTCATACAAACGAGCGCCCGTGTCCATGTGGCTCACGGATACGGGCGCTCGCTTGTGTGAGTTCCCCCACCGCGCTGCCAGCGTGCTGCTGATGTAACAAAACTGCGAGCTCTGCTTCACATCTCGCTCCGCGAGCGGCGGCGCGCTGGACTACAAAGGAGCAGCGCGCAACATTGTTTACCGGCCCCCAATAAACGATTCGTTGATAGCTCTGCATCGGAAGATCGTAGCGATCTGAGGTAAATTGCATTCGAAAGCGGAGACCGTCCCGCTTTCAAGCAGGTGCCCGTTTTTCTATATTATCCATTAATTTACGCAAAATTGATAGATCTTTTCTTAAACTCAAAATAAATCTTAGGTTAAAAACACAATTTTAACTCTAGTAAATCGTGAAAAAATGGAACCGAATTATGGGAAACATATTCTTCTGTTCGTTACAACATAAGAGCAAGTAACAGTCGAATTTTTATCAATTGTCCCAATTTACGTTCCCGTTGTATGCTTCGACTGTATGAGTTTATAAAAATGCATTACGATCCGAATTATTGTTTAAAGATAGAACGAATTGAATTATAGGAAACATCTATTCGTTTTAATATAAAAGCAAATGAATTTTTATAAATTATCCCAGTTTACGTTTTCGTTGTTTCGACTGTGTAGAAAAATGTATTACGATCCGAATTATTGTCTAGAAACGCCTTCGGCCGTGACGACCTTTATTTCGCTTGAGTAGATCGCGTTGTTAATGTCGTCGTAAGAAAGCAAATCGCTCCTAAACTGTACGAATTGCACTGCGCGATTGGACGTCCAATCCATGTGCCGGTAATGGTTCACAACTGGCCAAGTGTTGGCTCTGTCATAACTTCCGATATGGATAGAGCATTTCGCTGTCCGCGCACGCTGTTAGCGCGATGGCTGTTACGCGCCGCTCCCGACTATAAACTGGCTAACGAAGAAACCACGTGTGAAGAGAAATATAAACTCACCACAGTCAGACTGTCCAACTCGCCTAGCCACTCGTTCAGAAGTTGTTCAGGGTCCGTCTCGTTGTCGCTGTCCTCGGCTTCTTCCTCGTATCGGTCCATGGCGAAACGACCGTTCGTCGGGTCGTTCCTGAACAGAAAGTTCGAACTTCTTATTGCTTTCCTTATTTTCCCATCGGAATATTGTGTTTTAAGAAGTACTCGAAGTTCGCGCGAAATTGAGAATGTATCGAGTCGTTCTTCCTGCGCCAACTATTCGCGACTGTTTGTTTCTGAGGCAGAGAAATTTTGATACTTGAAAATATTTTTCTGCCACGAATATGACAGCCATAATGGAAATTGGGCGAAATGGGAAATGGAAGATCGCCGGGAAACGCGGCGCTCTTGTTGAAAGGCTCTGTGAGATTTATATTTAACGAGCCATTTACTGAATTATACAACGCGCCGATACGTTCATTTGCAAATCCCTGTTGCGCCGAATCGGCGTTAATAAAACGAGCGTGGAAAGTATGATGAGAGAGCTCGGGAAATTACAGAAATGTAGATATTTACAGCGCCCGTACGCCGGTAATTGCATATGTCGAGTTACGCCACGCGCAAGTATGTCATCGACAAATATGTACCATCTACGTAAGGCAGCTTTGTCCGCCGCGCCAGGGTAAACTCGCGGTTACCAGCTGCGGTGGCGTACAGAGACGTTGACGGAACGTTTAGTAGTGTCGTGGACCTTGGCCCGAAATTGCCATCAGCGGGACGGCGATCACTAGAACGCGAGCGGCGCAAAGCGTTGTCGCTTTGTCATAATTCCTTTTCATTAACCCGAACGGAAGATTGATCCTCCCGTTAAATTGAAACATAGGGATTCACTCCCACGGCAATTAGTTGACTCCACTACACATTTACGATTGTCTTACTTTGAAGGCGGTGCAAAAAGAAAACATGCTTCACTACACAAAGCCTTCCCCGAGATGTAATAAAATACGGTAAAACTTGAGTCGAAACTTTGATCCTACCTTTAGTCTCTGATTTTGATACTCTGAAACCTGCACACACAAATCAACCTCTTTCGATTCTATTTAACTTTCCCGAATCGAAATTTTGATTCTACTTTCAGTCTCAGTACTTCATTCAATACCTATTTTGACGCTAAAAAAAGTAAAAAAGGAAATTTCGAACATCATTAGAGTCAGAGAAATAAATTGTATCATTAGAATTAAACCTACTTTATTAATTTAGCTTTATTAATTAACTCAATTGCGTTGTAGAATTCAAGGTTTAATATAGAACCAAAGTTTCGACTCAGGATATCGAGACTATATTCTTGATTTACTAGACATAAGCTTTAAATTACTATAGACATAAGCTTTATCATTAATTAAAACATTCAGAATTCTTAAAAAATAGCGAAATATAAAATAGCGAAATATAAAAAATATAATTTGTGGAAACAGCGCATGTAATTACACCAAAAGCATATTTTAATTATTACCAAAAGTGAGAGAAAGACAAATGAGAGCCAGTCACGTTTATGTTGGTGCAAATATTAAACTGTGGGAGAACGATAATGTTTGACAATGTCGAATGCATGCGCCAAACATTTTTCCGGACTTGCAACTTGCACGATAAATCAATTTTTCACGTCGGACTCTGACTCTGGACCCCAAATTATTAATATTAATTAATCCCCGTGATTATATATCCCCAACGAACTATTTTGATTACGGCCTTTATTATCGATTCTCTTTATATTGTTGATATTGATTTTGGGGTGTTGCATAAAATACTACCTCAGGTAGGAGGAGTCGGACCTGGAGCTCCCGTCAGGGGGAGGTCGCTGCACCATTTCGATCATCGAGGCTTCGACATATAACAGTATATAACTGTATTAATTATTATCAAACGCCACTGCGACATATCGAATGCATTTCGCTGTAATTAGCAGACATATTTTCCATTTGGTGGGAGGACGAAGGGAGGACGGCGACGCGCGGAACAAGTTATGGCGCAGAATTGCGTGCGCACTGGAATTAAAAAAGAAAAAGAAAGAAAAAAAAACAGAACTGCAGCCGCGTTTTAAGTTGAGAATTAAAATGTCGGGGATTAAGTCGTAATTACAGACAGCGCGAACGACACGTCAGATTAATTCGCCGCGCCAGCGGCGTATCGCGGTCAAGTGCGCGCACGATAGCTGGTATTACCTGGTAATGAAAATTAATTTAATATCGGATTGTCTCGGGAGAAATTAACTGCGTCGCGTTACGCCCTCCCATCCGCTCTATCCGCTATCTAATTCCGACGAAATACGCGACCCCGATCGCGGCGTGCACTTGCGTATAAGCGAGGCCGAGGCCCGTCCGCGAACCACCGCGTCGCACTGCAACGCGGATTGCGGGTGGACCGATATCGATTTCATTAGTTCGATTCTTGCTAGGCATCATTCCGGTGGATGCACACGCGCGCACCTGCTAATTATTCCGATACCGTCACGCGGCAGCAATGCAATCGTTTTATCCGCGCTGCTTGCCGCCTGTCGAAGGTCCCTCGACGACAACGACGACGACAACGACGGCAACAGCGATGTTAACTCGGTAGCATAGCTTCGCGATTAGTCAATCTCGCCGTTGCGGTAATATTAACTAGAGCGAAATACATACATATGCATATTTCCGGTGGCGGTGACGTAAGAGATCTAAAGAAATCCCCTCAAGGGGGTCTAAAAACAAATCTATTGAGGAAAAGTTGTTGCCTTCTGTGAAAACGCGGAGTTCCACGCGGATGTATACTTTCTTATTAAGCGGCTTCAAGAAAAAAGGAGGTTCTCAGTTTATTTTGTGAGTATGTTTGTTTGCTTATATGTTGCCTCATGATCTCATACACATATACATATATAGAACCGTTAAAAATATTACGATAAAAATTTCTGTAAATAAAAACTTGTACAGTATTTGTCATCTACATGGTTCTTAGATTAGTTATTATTATCCGGGTTTGTACAGAGATGACTTATGTGGACTATGTAATTCCATTACTTTCTTGAAAATCCAAGAACGTCTAGAAATATTATTTCACATACTATTTTTACATTTCTTAGAATGGAACTTCGTTCAAAGTGAGTGAAAAATATTTTCACTCGAGGCGTGCCAGTCAAAATCGCAGAAACGAATGTTTCACTCAAGAGCTTAGAGTGAGTTCTGACTCCATATGAGTGAATGTTCCAGTTGATTAGAGCAGGTATATCCGTGTAACGGTGGAGCAGATTCACTCAGATTCATTCAGATTTACTCTTCAATTTCAAGAGAAAACATTCACTCCGCAATTAAGAATAAAGAATTCACTCTGTATGCGTGAGTAATCACTAAAAAATTCGAGAGATTCAATGGCCACTCTAATTTTCAAATGAAATTTCACTCCAAGAAATTTAGAAACGAAACTTTTATCTTTAACCAACTCGAAAAGAAACAAAATAAATGCTTTCAAAAATGTTGAAAACTCTAAAAAGTATGAAACAATTTTGAATCAATATCCTATCTACAATCTAGTATCTATGATCCTATCCTAATATTCTAATGATGTTAACGTGAAATAGATTTGAAATTAATTAGGTAACTAATTATATGGCTGAAGGAGACAAATGATAAAAAAGATATGATTGTTGTTGATTTCATCAGCCAGGTTTTTCGACTTATAATATTGTTATTTTAATATTTAGAATATTAGGATAAGATTATAAAGACATACGTTGAGAGAAAAAATATCTAAGTAATAAAAAATAAAAACTGTGTCCAGGAGTAATAATAATATCTATATTCATATAATATAAAATATTTTTCAAAAAAGAAAATATACATTTTCTAAAAATCTTAGCTTCTCACAAAAGCAATTGTTTATTCCGTTTAAATAAAAAAATCTAGATTTAAATAAATATGTTACTACCCCCACCGAATAAATATTTTTTAATTATTATTTAAATATTTCTTTCTCTCAAAGTCTAATAATACTCAGAACATGTTTCAGAACTATTTTATGCTTTTTTGGACTTTTGAGGTTCTTTTTCATTACTTCACTCTTTGATCAACAGTGTTTAAATTCTCATTTGCGCAAAATGGTCGGCTATTCGGCGAAAAGTTCTCATCGACTTTCATCCCTAGTGTCCCGTCATTACTCGCACTTTTCAGAGAAAGCATCGATACTCGAGAGTGACTCTAATAAATAAATGCATAACATAAATGACACATAAGTACCGAGGTTCTCGCGGCATCACGCACGGAAAAATGGCAATGCGGTACAAGGCACTTTGAAATCGTAGACCGGACAGAGGACACCCGCGCGTGTGCGTGCTCGGCGGTGAATGGCGGTGGCACATCGCCGAGGCTCACAGTGCACGTGCAGTGCTGCAATCGTCTCTCGCGGCCGCGCGAAATAGCGTTGCATTCCACGGGGGAGCGTAAAACTGCGGGCTGCTAATTGCGGCAGAGAGAGATGGTGGCGGAACGAGTTTACGGCGAGCTGGACGAGAGTGTCCTTGCAAGGTTTTACCGCGAAGCGGCGCGATAGAGCCAAGAGATAGCGCGATCGCGATCCGCGCAGCATGCGGAACACACGCTCGCAGTGACGAGCGAAAATGTGTGACGCTCGTCCGGCGCATGGCCGGACTTCTTGCCGCTTCTCGATGAAGAAGAGCCCGGTGCTCTCTCGCGCCGGGAAATGTCATAATCGCGACGCGCACGCTGTTTCGTCGTACAACGTCGTTTACCGCTCGCGGCGGATAGCCGCGCGGAAGAGCGCCGAGGAGAAACCTTGGTAGACTCGCGTGGTTGGCACTTCTCAGGCATTATCGGCGAAGATCAAGGTAGACAGCGCGCTTTGTACTTGCGCCGACGCGTGGATCTCGCGGGACTCGCGATTCCGCCGTATGAAGGACGATATTGAGAGCGAGGACACCGAAGAGTTGAGAGAAACGATGGAAATTGACAGGGCGACGTGATACACGACGCAGGGGCTGCCTAACGCCACATGGTATCAACGGCGTGTGCATGGAACATAGACCGAGATATCGATTGCTCGATTAATAATGCAACGAGCTGGCGAAGCTCTCCCGTACCTCCGGCGGCGACATAACCAATGCTACAGTTAGCTGGTTCGCGACGGCTCGTCTCTCAGCCGAAGAAACAAGTACCTCACGTCGACGAGCGAGTGCAAGAGAGACAGGCGCCTCTTCTCCCATATCGATCGGGTGAAAGTAACAATGAAGACCTTAATGAAGTAATTAACGATCGATCGCTAAGTCACGGTTCATGAGGGATGCAGCAAGCCTTTAGCTTCTTGCCCGAAGGTTAAAACTGTAACGCAGTTTTTAGCAAAAGGTTTCTCCGGCGCTGTCAGAATAATGTTTGAAATTAGGGATTACGGGATAGTACGAGAAATGCCTTTTGTCAGAAATTACATTACGCGTGAAAAATATAATCTTATCTTTAGTGGAGTTGTTTTCTAACGATAAGTTAAGTCAATAACTGTCAGCTTAAATATTTTCGAAGCAAGGAACAAAGGTGATCTTCAGGTTTTTGAAACTATTCTATTGTACTTGGAACAGAGTTTCTCATAGCGTCTTTTTCCTGAAAGGAACAGCTTCGAAGATCTTCGAAGGTTTGCCTTTTGCTTCAAAGATGTTTAAGATGATAACAGTTGTGAACTCACCCTGTAAATAGCCTCGAGAGGCTTCTCTCGAAATGAAAAGAAAAATATTCTAAAACTAAGTTCGTCTCTTGCATGCTTTCATGCTGAGAAAGCATCATTCTACCTTCCTTCGGCGTATAATGAGCAATAAAGAAAGAATGGTGCTTTCAGCATAAAAGTATGCAAGACGAACTTAGCCTAAGCACAATCTTTAACGTTAGAGAAATTTCATCTTTTAGCTGCAATACTTACTCTTGTTTTTAATGAAACTTTCTTCTAATAAGCATTTTGCCTCAAGTTTACATATTCCTCTTTATTCAAGAGGAAAGAAGTAAAGTAATATTTATATTGAGAGAAAAAATATCTAACAAATACTCATTCAGAGTGAGTACTATAATAACATATTTACTCAAATTTACTTAAGTCTAGATTCTTTTATTTAAGTAGAATAAACAATTGCTCGTATGAAAAGCTAAGGTTTTAAGAAAATGTATATTTTCTTGTATAAAATATTCTTAAGTAAAATTACTTCTTCTTATTTCTTATGTAAAATTTTTCATATTATTATTTATGTGATTAGTACCAACTGAGTATTTTTAATTTCTTAGACATTTTTTCTTTTAGTGTAGTGGATTTCCGATTAATATTTCATTTCATTAAAAGAGGATCACTCTTTCGGTAAGAACATGAGATCACGAACATGGAGTCACAAAATAGCACTTTGCCACTAGAATTTCTTTTTGGAAGTCTGAATATCTTCCTTTCGATTTTAGAAGATTTTTCTTGATACCGCTGAGGATAAAATTATATTTTTTTGGGTATACAATTTTTGGTCTTACAACAAGAAACTGAAGACTAACTATTGTGTAAATCGGGACTAATCTAACGCGCACTGAGCACCGTTCCCCTTTCTTTCTTCCATCGCGTGATTCCACGGACGGGCTACAAATCACTCTCGATAACCGATACTTCAGTCATAAATATGGGTTCAGGCATCAAAAAGATAACCTCGATACTGAGGGGCCCTTTGAAATGGCCGGATAGGGCAACACGTTATCAGCTAGTATCGAGAGATATAAGCGCGTAACGCGCTTGTCAATCGTTGCGCGTCTGGCGGCTCGGTCTCGATAACATAAGAGTGTTTATCGTCGAGTTAGCGATACTACCTCCTCGCTTGCGCACGTGGCGGCAAGCGCGAATGAACTATCAGTCGCAGCAGAAAGGGAAGGAGGCAAACCCTCCTTCGCGAAACGAGTGTACTCGAGATATCGTGAGGATCAACGCGATAGATGCGAGGTACGAGAACTGCTGCCGCCGCCCCGGGGATTACGCGAGTGAGGCAATAAGGAAACGGAAGGACCGCGACTCGAATCGATACGTCGCTACGCAGTGAATCGTGCATGAGTGTTATACAGCAAGGCCGGCGACACGGAAAGATATGGTTATTGATCAGATCGGCAGATATCTGTAGTGATACCGCGAAACTGGAACAGCCGCGGTATCCTTAAGCTCGAGAGAGTAGTGGGAGGGGAACGTAATACGAGAAACTGTGTGCGCATGAAGCGTCCGTCTCCGTTCGTCCAGACTAACGAGAGAAACGCGTCTTGCTTCCCAGATAGACTTCCTGATGATTATCACGAGACAATCGATAATGGAACCCTTATAAGTTTTTCATTATATTTATGAAGTAAATACACTATACTATGTATATACTGTACGTGTACATGCAAATATATTATGTCGAATTATTTATTTAATTATTAATTAATTATTTCATTGACATCACATAATATAAATTTTTTGTTGTATCAATGCAGCAGCAAGTTTGCTGGAAGTTGCATTTAGATTTTCATATTACACTTAAAATGTTTGGGACAAATTTTCATAACTCTTATCGCATTTCTCTTTCGTATTTCTATTTCAGATCATTTTATGTGTCAGAAGGGACTGTTGAATTTCGTGAATTCGTTCGTTGAATTTAGCATACTTATAGCTGCTGTAAAATTTACGCACATCGGGGTTGCCTTAGCCTCCGTGTGACGGACTAAAAACCCGAGATGACGACAACGACGACGATGGTGATGATGATGATGGTAACATCTGCTCTGACGTGACAAACCGAAAGTAAATTAAGCGTGCGGGCATGCGCGACAATGATAGACGTGAGGAAGAAGAGCAAAGCCGGATGAAAATTTGGACAATAGGGGAATCTGGATCTTCTCGTGCGCGCAACATAATATTAAACTTATTCTTCTTATTATTGTTATTACTGTGGAAGCGTGAGTGCTAACAATAAAACGTGATTACATGGCCGTAGGTTACCCGGCTTTATTATAGTTCGCGTCTGCTGTAAACTAGCGCGAAATTAGATCGTGTCATGCTGCGCAGAAACAAGCGATATTCGCGAGACGGGAGATTGCGAGCGACCTGTCGCTGCTGGCAATGGCGGAAGTCCCTTAGGAAGGATGCACCGCGTCTTTCCCCAAGTCTTATCTTCTCTTTCACGCAGAGTCCTCTCTTTCTCTCTCTCTTTCTCTTCCTCTCCCTTCCCCTCCCTCTCACTCTCTCTCTCTCTCTTCCCCTCCCTATGCAACGCCCCGATTCGATCGATCCCTCACCTTCCAGCGTTCGCGTTTGGATTCGCCTTACGGAACACGAGCGAGCCCGCCTCTCACCGCAAAGAAATTCCGTGGACGCGGAAACGAGGGTCGCGGCAATCCGAGAAACGACGGGCCGAGCGAATTTCCCTTCCAAACATCCGAGGATGTTCCCTGGGTGTCCGATGACTCACGTGTACGTATGATAGAGCGCTCGGGGAAACTCACCGCCGTTCATTCAATACTTCCCTCGTAAAAGGATCCCTCCCCGAGGCGAATACGCGAGATCCCAGATTTTCCCGGAATAATTTTCCTAAATTTCCCCGAAATTAGAGAAAAATTGAGCATCGAGAAAATGCATTGAGAGAAAATATCTGAAAATGAAAACTTATTTATTTATAGTGTATATATCGATAACATTATAGTGTATATATCGATAACATTATTTACTTAAATCTAACTTCTTCTACTTGAATAAAATAAACAATTGCTTTTATGAAAAGCCAAAATTTTCAGAAGATATATATCTTCTTATTGAACAAATATATTATTAATATTTACTGAATAAATATATCTTTTATTTCTTAGATATTTTTCCTCTCAACGGGCATGCTTTCACAAGATATCGTCCTTATTAATAAATATCATTAAGTAATCTTCAAATTTCTTGAAGTGGAATCTCACAAATAAAAAATATCTTCACTAAAAGCAATAGTGAAGATACTGTCACTCGAAATCGTCAAAGTGAATATTTTCTCCAAACTTAAAGTGGATTCAGACTCAATATGAATAAATGTTTCAGTCGATTGGAGTGAATATGTTTCTGTTACGATGGAGTACATCAGATTCACCTTCCAGTTTCGAGAGAAGATATTCACTCGACGATTTCGAGCAGAGAATCCACTCTGTACGGAAAATCACTCCAATTCGGCGATCACTCTACTCTTCGCGTGAAATTTCGCTCCGAGAAATTCAGAAACTATCTTAGCAATTATACTATTAAATATCTCAGCAAGTAAACATTGAGTTAAAATCTTACAAAGACCAATCCATTTGAAGCGAGACACGATTTTATTATACAATCGCAGTCTTATAAAGGTCGACATTTAAATGGCTCCATTTTTAATCGCCTACGTTGCGAAGATTCTGTATGTTCTATCGGACAGACATTGCCATGTGAGGAAAAAACCGACTCTAAATTAACGTTTATTATTTAAAATGTCATTTCTCATTTTCGGCTGCTCGCGCGAGGCTGCTTCACCTGTGTGTACATCTTCCCACGATAAAACGTCCACGGCGTAGTCGTTCCGAAACGGAATCGATAGTCGCGGAATAGAAAGAGCGTAAGTGGCGGTTATATAATTCTGAATTATTCACCGGCAACTCTTCATCAGACGTCCAGACGTGCGCGCGAGCGCGGCAAGTTTCTCGAAATTCGTTGACTGGGTGAAGTTTGCAGGCGAAGAGCGATGCACCGCGCATCGGGACGGTACTCGAGTGTCGCTCGATAAAGAAGCGCTGCCGTCTCGTTGCCCATGGCGATACTAAATAATAATGATACTACCCGACTATTTCGTACCACCTTCGCGGAGGAGCCACGGACCGTAGCCGACGCTCGGCAGGGCGATTAAAGACAATTTGCACGGAGCGACACGATAGCCTCGGCACGCGAGACACGCGCCCGGAAACAGATATTAAGCCTTCCGGATCGCTGCGTGCCGTCCGCACCGCAGCCGCGACGGTACGCCCGGTTCGTCGTGAATTCAATGGACGATCTCCTTCGCGTTGATACCCGACGAAACGCGCGCGAACACAGCGCGGATGGTTCCTTGAGGAGGACCCGAGCGATGAAAATTTTCGCCGAGAGATTTCGTTATTCTCAATTAGAATTTAGGTTGGAAACTGCGTTCTCCTCGATCCCGAAGCAGGTCCAACGCACTCACTAACGTTCACAGTCGTGGACGTATATGTGTAGAATAGACCGGGCATTGCTATAGATGGAATAAAGCCAGAATTAGCAAGAGAGGACAATAGAGAGTAAAATGCTTCCCTTGTCTCTAAGTGTCCATTTGGCGGGAAGAGTGAAGGAGAAAAAGCGATTCAATGCGTCCTCTTTTTCTCTCATTATTTTTCACTCTCTTTTTTTCTGTTATTTCTTCTACACCATTTCCTTTCTGAGCTCGTGCTAATAGTCGTTACTTGAAACTTGTCTCACATGAGATACTTAAATTAGAATTTAATTTAATTTAGTTCAATTTAATTTAACTGGTTTAGTAGTTTAAGTAGTTTAGTAGTTCCCCGTACTAGTAGTTCTCACTTGTCTCATATGAGATGCGCAGATTTTTAATCAGAATTAGATATTCAAGTTCTTTAGAATTGAAGAACTTGAATTATATAATATATAGCATTTAAACGTGTAATCGCGATTCAACTGAAACACTCATCTAATTTTGAACTCAAATCTGAGCATCTCACTTGAGACGATTTCAAGTAATAACTATTCATAGGGATTTTAGACTAATTATTATTAATATTTGTTACTTAAAACTTGTTTCAAAAAAAGTGAAATACTCAGATTTTTATACAGAATCAGATCCAAGTTTTTCAGTTGAATTACGATAAACATCATATTTACAGTTGTGATTCAATAGAAAATCTCTCATCTAAATTGAAATTTAAGTATTTCATTTGTAACTTGCCTCAGATGAGATACTCAGATACTTTTAATTTAGAGTTAGATACGAATCTTTTATGAATCTTTTGTTAATCTTTTCTGAATCGCGACTGCGAAATGGAATGTCGCATATATTGTGTGATTCAAGTAGAAAACTCCAATCTAACTCTAAATTCATATCCGAGTATGTCACGTGGAACAAGTTTGAAGCAATGATTATTAACTATTAACCTATTCAATTGAAACTCTCATTTAACACTAAATTGAAATCTGAGTATATCACTTGGGACGAGTTTCAAGTAATGACTATTGCTACGGATCTTAGAGTGTCGCGCAACAGAGAAAGCATTTGACTCAGCGTATATCTGTCCTTCAATCTTGTCATCAGCCGTCCCATATAACAGTGCACAGTCTAGTCTGTGATCGCGAAGTATTTGTGGGACACCCTGTATAACGACACCGCGGTAGACAATGACAGCATCCTTAATCCGATAACGTCATCCCGTACGAGCAACTAGTCCTGCATATCCCATATTTTACGCCTCGCACGCAACGAGCCGAAAGATCCAGCCGCGTTAATCCATGGACAATGTTGCGATATTTGAATTACAAATGCGCGACGCACATGCAATTTGGCTAGGACGTACGTATCTTCGCGCGAGGATCTCATTCGCATTTTCGACCACAATGACAGAGACGTATCGCCCGTTCTGAGATTATACATCAACGCGTTCGCCGGCAATATCGCTGCCACTTATTCATAAGGCGATTATTAGACAATAGCGGCGGGGAGGAGGGAGAAGAGCCGAGACACAAAGGCGAACGATAGGAAAGCTGTTGTCGTATGAATCTGCTAAATCAATAATGCTCCGGAATGCGTCAGCATGAGATATCGTCAGCATGAGATACGCCACTTTGGTGTCTTTTGAAAAATCGTCCAACAACAAGCAATGACTGTATGATAAAAAATGTATCCACATTGCATTATTATTGCCGTACAGTGTGCACCTAAGAAAACGCGAGGAAAACGAGCCGTCGGTCTTCCACCGTTCCTACCATGTGATTAATAACCACATATCTCGGAAGGTCTTCCAGACCTTGAAGAGTTTAATCGACGATCAATACATTCCGCAGGAAACGTATTTCAAGCGTCCCACATCATCGACGAGATCGGCCGAGGCAGACTCCCGTGATCGAAAACAACGCTGCCAACGCGCTGGTTTGAGCGTACGTTCAAAGATTTCACGCGCGAATCACAGCTAGATTCGAATTCTCTGACTAGGATCTCGTTTCTGTTGCGATATTATCGTAGAAACGCGGTGGAAGCGACGCGATTCTTACGCGCCGTAAGAAAGTGCAACATATATCCGCGGAATCGAATCGAAAGGTTTGCAATTCTATACTTTTACGGCTGGCACAGTAGAACGTCGCGGTGGAAGGTGCGAAAGATGTGGGATTTTCGCGAAAAACTGTACGAGCCCGCGGCACAGGTGTATCTTTCGATTCGCCAAACCGTTCGCAATTTACATAATTTACATAATTTTATGTATACACAGTAAAAAGCATGTGTTCATGTTGAAATCGATGCGTATAAAAATATTTGCGTTAAACTTTTGACATATTGCGCGTCAATTTAACATAATGTCGTTGTGTTATCTCTCGTCGTTGTGACTCTTCTATGTATCGAGTTCATATTCATCATTTTTGTAAAAGTTAAAAATAACACAATTCATACGTAACGCATATATGGAGAGAATATTATAGTTTCTTTTTTCATATAAATTCTTTTCAATTTTATCATGCTTTTAATAGTGCATAAATAGACGACTGGACAGTAAGATCCATCTCGCTGAAGAACATTTCGCAAATTTCGTTAGAAATATAACAAATTTTTTAATAGCACTTTTTTTCATAAAATATACGTAGCACACATGAGATGAAAGCAAAGTCGACAGAATGTCAACTGACTATTCCTGGCTTATAAAATACTGTAGCAATTTTTATTACAAAATTTTCGCCGTATACTTTCCTAATAGCATATTTTATACGCATAAAGTGTACAAATTCGAGTGGACTAAAATTGGGACGTGTGTGAGATGTGTAATTGAATTTAACACAAAGTTTTTTTGCAATGTAATCATCTCTGGCGTGGAGAAACGCGGTGAAATAAAGTTAACTAGATCGACGTTTGCAGGAGCGAATTTAAACTTTACTCCCGGTAAATTTTATAGAGATTGAACCGACACACACTTATTTCCAGCCACCGTGTATCTCTCCTTCGTTCTCTTCCGTTCTCTCGTCGTCTCGTTTCGATGCACTCCATATTCGTTCCATCGCTCCCCGCCGACTTGTTTCGCTCTTCTTCCTTTTGTGGCGCCTCCGACGCCGCGTTACGCACTTTCGCGATCCTCCTCCTCCTCTTCCTCCTCCTCCTCGACGGAGGACGATCTCGAAAGAGAAAGAGCTGGCTTGCTCGTTCGTTCGCTCGCTCACTTGCTCGCCCGGTGACGAGAGTAGGACGGCGACGAAGTGAAAGGAGGAACTACGGGAACAAAGGGACGGAACAACAGAGTGACTCGCGGAAGTGCGGGATAAACCTTTTCGTTCATGCAAAAATCGATCGCGAACTGTTTCAAGCTCCGAATTAAAAGCACGCAATGTAGCGAATTATTCGCGCGCGAAAAGTCGCAGAGAAATTAATAGAATTAATATTACGAGATTAATTAGATATTGTTTTCCTATCTCGTGAGTTTCAAATCGCATGCGTATAGTTTTTAATTATAGAAAATTATATAATAGCTATAATTTCATATCAAAGAGCTGGATATTAATTGATCAAAATTTCCTTTGACTAAAATTAACAATCACAATTAATCAATCGTTGTGTACAACATCACAAATAATTTTATTGACTGATGAAATTCATTATTAATCAATCTTATCAAAGTTTGATTTATTTATTTCTTTAATTTATTTCATTGATCAATGAAATTACTTACGATTTTATATATAACGATTGATTTATTTTGATTATTAATTTTCTGATTATTTTAGTCGAAGAAAATTTAAAGCATTTTATTTAATTTAAAAAAATCGATTAATACTCAACATTGTTTCGTGTAATGGAATATTCTATCAGGCTCCTTAAAATCTCAATAGCAAAGGTAACGTATATATTACCAGATAGATTTTCATATATTCAAATATATTGTGTATTGAATTAATTGTTAAATTTACATCATACAGTAATATAAATTGTTTTGCTGTATTGACAACAAATTTACTAAAAGTTATACTCAAATCTTCATATTATATTTAACATGGCATATTATTTGGGGCAAATTTCTATAATTTTTTTCGTATTTCTATTTTGTCATTCTTTGTCATAAGTATGAATGCAATCAGTTATAAGGGATTCAACGTTGCTGAATTCCGTCATTTAATATGCTTCAAGTTACTGTAAAATTCACGCTTATCAGTTTATTCAAGTTAACAAACATTCCTTTTTCATGATTCAATGGCTGTTAACGAATTTTTTTCAAATAATTTTATATAAGGTCTGTTCTTTTGCTCTATATTTCTGCACTGGTGCCATAAGTTAGAGTGAAACAAATATATATTTGTCTCACTCTAACTTGTTGCACCAATGCAGCAGTGCAGAGGAAAAGAACAGACCTATAATTTTATACAATTAGACCGAATCGTTATAATCGTTTCTTTAGCATTTCGAAAGTTTCATTTCAGAAATCAAGATCATTTTATATGCACGCGAAATTCGTCGTGTATCTCTGACATCGCAACGGCCAAAGCGAAGGGCTGCTTTTGTGCACACGTTCGTGAGCGCAGCGAGTACACGAAAGGCGCCACGTCTCATTCATATTTCCCTTTATTAATAAGTCAGCGGGTATCTGGCTCATCGGAGTCGAGCATGAATGCCGAGACTGTTCCACATCGCGCGTTCCGGCTCGCGAGGCGATGACGTCGAATAGCGGCGCGTCATGTTTGCGCTCGTGTTGCGCCGCAAGTGTACCCCCTCGTAAAATACGACGTGTATCATACGATATCCGGTTTCGGATACCGTATACCGTGCACGCTCGTGCCACCCTGTGGATCAGCTCGGTTGAACCGGTTGAACTGTGATGGTCGTAGATCAAAGTAAAAAAAAAGATAAAAATTTGAAGAATCTCTTTTTCTCCTACTGTACGTGTACCGAGAGCGTCCCGGTTAATAATATATCGGAAAAGCTGTCAAATTCGTGAAAGGCGAGTCGAGTTGACAGGTTTTTGCGGTGATATTGGAAGCGATTTCGCGGGCTCGAGCGCGATTCCTCTGGACGTCGTTCTCGCATCTCGGACTGTCGATTACGCCGACAAATCCCGATATCGTGATTCATTTGAAAAATAGTCCAGCCCCCACACGATGTTTCCCGGAAAAATAGCAACATTGACAGCTTTTCAGTCGCGGCACTCAGCGTTAATCCGGAATGAGGCACGCACTACGATTCCACGAAGAGCGAATCACGAGTTCGAGTTGAACCTTTACCCGGAAAAGCACGCGGGATTCTATAACTGGAGCAGCCCACACATTACGCAAAAGTGACTCGCGCAAACAGTCATCGCCGAATTTTTACCGAATAGCCGTTAACAAGGAAGTCATGATTTTAACGGGACTTCAACGTGCGATTCACTAGCAATTTATTCGCGGGGATTACGCAATCGTCAATCAGCGTGTATTCTCGTAATCGTGATAGCGAAGTCGTCACACCTAACATTCACTTCTCTATGACGAATTTATTGATTTTGCACGAAGAGAATATTATAGTGTTTCTCATCATATAAATTCTCTTCAATTTTACTGTTGTTAGTGATGCAAAAGTGCATTGCCATTGAAATATATATTGCCTTTAGTCGAGGAAAATTTTAAATAATTAATTGATTGATGAAATTAGTTATTAATCAATCTTAATTACTATATAATCAGTCATACCAAAGATTGATTAATAATTAATTTCATCAATCAATTAATCGATTGAAATTTTCTATGACTGAAATATCGGCAAATCAGTAATCAGAATTAATCAATCGTCATGTATAAAATCACAAATTATTTTATCGACTGATGAAATTAGTTATTCTTAGTTAGTCCAACTTTTTCAGTGTATAATCAAGGACATCTAAGTTTGACTAATAATTAATTTTACCAATCGATTTAATTATTCTTGATTACGTGCATATAGTATATGATAATTATGATGATCGACTTGGCGGATATTTTAGTCAGAAATAATTTCGATTAATACCCGACACTGAACTGTTGAAGAGAAAAGTGTAACACGAGTAATTCGCACTCGCTCACGCCGCTCCAATTTTCAACGGTTCATTTGCGCTCGGAGATGGAAGACTCGACGAATCTTTCACAACCGCGAAACCGGATACGAGAGGGGGTCGAAGGAGCTCGCGCGTGGACGAAATAAACGTAAAGTACGAATGCGCGGCTCAGTAGGTCGTGAATGAACGATTGTCGGGATGTATCGCGTGCGCTCGCGAGCTCTCTGCACGGACAATCGAGATACGGCGCGGACAACGCCGGAACACGCCGCCAATCGTGAATGACTCTTTGTCCGGGGCAAGGGATCGTTCTGGTCAACGATTAATTTCTAGGAGAAACAAGAAAGAAAGTATCTCCGCGGACGCGCGCGCACTTTGCCGCTGCATGCGGCCACTTATCGTAAGACACAAGCGAGATTCGTGTCCATCTTCGACGTCGTCGAACAATCGACGCCTTGAATCGCGTGTTTCCACTTTCCAACAAGAATTTCCCCCGGGGGAACAAACGCGTCCGTAAATAAATTCCTCCATCTTCTTCCAAATACAAGTCGCCGACTCAGCTTATCTATCATCACGTATGTTCGAGAGCTTCAAACATTCGAAGAACGAGAACGGATGCATTGGTTGTTTATCAGATTTTTCTCGACATTCATCGAAAAATTTCTCTAAATTTCAAATTTTCTCTAAAGCGGCCTATATATGCATGAAAAAAATTATTACGTTAACGTGGGGCTTCCATTGATCATTGCTCACTATTCGTCTGTTATTATTTATTGTTCATAAGTTGAAATTTTAGCCTTACTTTCGAGCGAAACCTTCCGACACCTGCATATTCTAAAGGATCAGTGTACGATTTATACACACAGAAACAGAAATCTTGAAGCTTCCAAATGACAGAAAATGCGCAAAATACCACCTGTAGGTTCTAAAGAGGACCTTTCAACAAAGTTAGTAGGTTAAATAGAATCATACGAAGTTGACATAGGCTTCAGAGTATCAAAGTAGATGTTGAAGGTCTGCAGGAGCCAAGAGCACATTCTGATATGACTTTGGAGGACTCTTGCAGCAACATAGTACGAAACATCATGCGTAGTTGTATGTGCGTGTGTACATACGCGAATACTAATGCACTAATCCGTTACACGGATGCAACGGCTGGAAGTTAGTAGAGCTGGGCTGTATTTTCTGTAGTGTCTGCAATTTTCATATTTTGCCTCGTGACATTACATTTGCTCATCAGACTATTTTTTCAGTCTTTGTTATAAATATGCAAAATGCAGTATAGAGTCAGAATTTGCAGTTAAGTCCTTCAAAATTTATAATATATTAAAATATAAGCTCATACTTTCTGCAATCCATATTTAATTACTTCGTTTTTCATTTTTATTTTTCCAAAAAAAAAAACACTGTACTGCAATGAAGACAATTCTGCTGATTACGAATATCATAATTACAATATGATTCTCTTTTTAATTTGCTCAAAAAAAATGAAAAATGCCTTTGCCAATTTCGTAGCTCTCCGTCAGAAGAAGTCTCTCCATTATGACTCCTGCAGGACCTTAAGTGAAACGTTGAGGGTGAAAGCGAGATAAAAATTTCGCGACTCGGATTCGATGAAGAAGTTATCTTCAGCGTACAGACACACTCGGCTACTCGAACGGTAAGAATCAATGCTCAGGTGTAAAGCGACTCGATGGAGAAACATCGCGCCGAGGGGGAGCGAACACTCTGGGGGGTTGCGAGTCGTGCGAAAATGGCGGCGGCGGCGGCGGATTTAATTGCGGGACGCGGGCAGCCGCGCGCCGAGAGATAAAAGGAAATATTTCAGGGAGCGCGATCCAATGTGTCGCGGGGCGCGATTCTGCATTCGCGCGGCGCGCATCCATCTCCCTCGAAGAATTTCCCCAGGCGCGGCAGACGAAAAACGAAGAGATCGAGAGCGGACGGGCGAGCGGGACGAAGGCGATCGTGGAATACAGGAATAGCTGCGCCATACGCGGACTACCGTCCGCGCTGTACCGGGTGTTGGCCGCCTCTAAATATAGAATTTCGATCGCGTTACCCGCGACTTGACGAGAGTCGCACATCCGGCCCAGGATCCTGTGCGCGACTACGGCAGCCTGCCATCGCGAGGGAGCATCGACTCTCACCGGCTGTGTGTGACGCAAACGCGATCCTATCGGACGCGGCGACCGCGATATTGGCCACACATCTTTGACGTACGACTCTTATTGGATTCTAGGTACGACCGCATGCGCGCTCATACTTCAGAAAACGTCAAATTTCTGCTAAGCTGTTCGGTTATAACCGATGTCTCTCGCTCGCCTTCATCTGTGACTCCAGAAGGGGATGACGTGAGTTACTTTTACTTGTACCGAAAGCCTCTTAACTTTCCGTAGACAATCATATTTTCTGGAACACGTAGTAGGTTAAACTGGATCTGTCCGACTCGGACAACTTTGTTGAAATTTAATATTTTTTTAACACATTTTTCTTCAGGAGATATGGAGGAGTCTTGGCTACAAGTAAATAACGCGACAAAATCAAAATTTGTAAACAGAAATTTGCGCGCTACATTCAAACTTTGTCGAGCCCTTTACGAAAGTTGTAAGCGATCGAATATTCGTTCGGGTTTCATAGACCTAACGCAAAGAATTATGTTCCCCCTCTAATATTTATTTTATTATTCATTGAGACGGTTTTCACAGCTTTCTTGTGAGATGTATAAGTAAAAATTGGTAAAAGTTGAGCTACTTTTACTCATATCTTACTCCTCCGTGTGCAATTATATTTTCTAGGACACATAGTACAATCTAAGTCTGTCAGACTCGAGCAACTTTGTTGAAAATCGATATTTTGAAACACATTTATCTTCCAGAGATCTGGAAAAGTCTTCGGGAAAGTCTTCGGTTGCAAGATAGTTGTGCAATCAAATCAAAAGCTACAAAGAGATTTGCGCTACTTTGAAATTCTGTCGGATCCTTCACGAAAGTTGGCGAGCGTTGGAATATTCGTTTGGGTCTCACAGACCCAACATTATGCGCGGAGAGTTAAGTTTCCCTTTTAATATTTCATTCATTACCCGCTGGATACCACTGCTTTCTTGTCAGATATTACTTGAATGAGTAAACATTAGTAAAGGCCAAGTAGGTAGTAAACCCTATCTTAATCATAAGTTACCATTTCCTCTCAAGGCTTAAGGCTTTCGAAGTAAAAGTTACTCACTTGGGAAAGAAAGTTTGATTGGGGTTAACCAAGTTTCTGCTAAAATATGAACAAATCAGAAATTTTAATTGAAGCTACCAGAATTCTGTTCACGTTAACAAGATTTCTGATTGAACTGAACAGAGTTCTGGTAACTTCAACCGGAATCTCCCGGTTCTTCCAGATTATCCCATTTTCATATTTCAGATAATCCAACCAGACTTCAGTGCGTGTTGCCTTTCTAAAGTTAGCAAAACGGAGCATTCTTTTTGAATCTTTAATTATCAATTTACGCGTATTTCTGGATACAATAACATGGAAACTGATCTCACAATGTTTCATTCTTACCCCCCAATAAACCGCCACGCGCTCGTTCGATCGACACTTTCTACTAATTACTTCGCAAAAACCCCCACGTGAGTAATATTGAAAACATTAAGATGGCGGCATAAAAGTGAGTCTGACCTCGCTGCTCAATTTCCTCGGGAAGGAAGAAAGGAAGGAAGGAAAGAGAAAGGACCTCTTTTTCGAGTGGCTGTCGTGCGCGACTGTGCTTCACCCCAGCGACGTTCCTTAAGGGGAATTATGCATGAAGCACGAAGTACAGAGAGTATCGCTGCGAGGTACGTTGACCCTCAAATCAATATTTCTATTAGGCTCCGTATCAGCGTCCCGTTCGTAAGGTCGCGTTTGTAATCCTGCTCGCTTCCTCTCTCGCTCCCTCTCGTTTCCAACGTCCTCGACAGTACCCATCTCCGTCCCACTTCCTCCCCCGTGGCTCGCTCGTTCTCACTCACCGCTCACGCGGTGCGTTTGCACGAATGTCCGTGTTGCGTGACGAGCCCGGCTTCGAACGCAGCCGCAAAGTCATAGCCACGGTAGAAAACTCTTCGGCCAAGACCACTGACCTTTCCTCCTCTCCCCGTTTCAGGATATGGAAACGTTTCGAGATCGGCGCCGGGGACTTTCTAATCCGAGGATATATCGCCGCCGCAATTTTCCCGCAGCCGTGGAAGACAATCGCGATCGATATCGGCGAGCCGCGCAGACATTCTCTCCTTTCGATCGAGTGTGTTCGGAAGAAAACGCGATCGACGGGAGGGGGGAGAGGAGCTACTCTTTCAAACCTTTTTTTATTTGTACAGAAAATATACTGTGGCATTATCATTTGCTACTCTGAGCGTCTCAAATGCCCCCGAGTGCAGCAACCTGTCGTTGGCTCTCACACACGAATCCTCACGCGATCGGGAATAATGCAAAGAGACCTGCACAAGATGTGCATAGAATGCAAGGGGAGATATCTGGCATACACGCGGTCTTTCATATCGAAATACTATCTTCGCGAGTTTGGGAACCATTTTTCTCGTCCGCAGCAGAGAGCGACTACTTGCACAGGAATAATGGCGCACGCAACAACGAACAACGTCAAATCTATCGCATCTTCCCGCACTTCTTCGTACTTAGCGCCCGTATATCCTTTGTCTGCTTTTCGAGCGCGGATATCTAGTATCTCGAAAGGAAGCGCGGTTGATTAGCGCGCCAACCGCTTGTGTACACACGTAATGCGCACCGCGGTTACGCGTTGATATACATAAGTGAAATCCGGATATGTGGGTATACATATGGTTGGCGAGGTTACCCTCGAGTCGTGTTTTCATGCACTCGCATACGGCAGTACATATTACGCAGATACACACACGCATAAATTGCGTCGGGCTCTCAATGTGCGATTATCGAAACGTATCGACGCCGTTTGGCACTCAGAGCGCTCCCTGTGCTTCCTCCTCGCCGAATAATCGAATCGGCACTCAAACTACCGTTCGAAACCGTGCGTTCTCTTCGCGTGAGCTCACGATACATTTTATTCAACGCGATTTGGGGACGCAAGCCGGGATCTGATTCGAAAGCAGCGGCTTGAAAAGGTCGATAAGGGAGACTGCGGTATATTCGCAAAAGGGGTAGGTTCGCAAAATGCTCTGTTTGTGTATCGCGAAAACAACGGTGTAAACGAAATCGACAAAATGTCGGAACATTTCCCTGAGCTTCATTGAAACTGAAAAAATATTGCGATTAAAAAAGAGAATGATCTGAAAGCAGCTGAGTGAATTTTCAAACGTCTCAAAATTTAATATTTTCCATTAACATTGAACGGATAAACTTAAGTGACGTGTTGTTCGTTAGAGTGAAGTCTTTTTGCAACCCTTAATGCACGTTTCTATCAATGTCGATGAAACTTTAACCCGAGTTTTTGAATCTTTGTCCAAATGGAGTTTAAACTCAGGTTAAGCTTTAATTGACGTTGGTAGAAACTTTGGGCATAAATCAATAACGAAGAAAGTGATTCGCTGTCTCCTCGGTCACCGATGCGAAGTTCACGGCGAACTGTTCCGGACGAAAATTGATTTCGCCCTCGGCACATACACGTGACTTACTCGCGATCGCTGGCGAGGTTGAATGTCCGTCCCGCGTCGAGGCGCATTCTTTCGGTTCCAATCAATGTTCCGGCGCATTCCTGGCCATATTTGGCCACCGTCGGGCCTTACCGAAGGGTCTCTCCCCGCGGCGCGAGTAACACGAACATTTTATCCTCGCGGAGATTCCGCGCGGCCGGCTCTCCTCCACCGCGGATAAATTATTCCCTCGTCCGCGAAGGAAGAGGAAGCGAGAGAAGATGTCTCCCGCAAGATTTCGAGCCCGAGACTTAATAATCAACGTCCGACGATGATCCCGCAATTATCGTCGAAATTTCGCCGAGGCAGGAAAGTCTCGAGACGTCGGAGACTCGCGAGAAAGCGCGCGCGTAACTCGGAGATGCATGCATCTCGCTGTGAGCGACTCGACAGGACGTATTCCGTAAACGGGATACGCGCAAACAGTACCCTGTCCCTCCAACGCACGGGGACAAGCGCGGGGACGAGCTGGAGATCCTTCCGTCGAGATGGTGACACGTGAGTGGAGCGGACGCAAAGTGGGTCATTGTTGTAAGCTGACTGAAGAAGACCCGCACACAGGCACACGTGCGCCTACATATACACACGGAGGAGAGTCAGGGTCGCGTATAAAAGATCGAGAGGGATCGTCGATCTCCAGCAGGCGAGCGTTCACGCACGGACGAGTCCGTAATAGCGCAGAACGATCGCGGACAACCTGCGGCGACCGCGGCAGAGAGACAAGAGGAAGGGACTAGGAGACAAGAGAGAGTAAGAGAAAGAGAGAGAGATGAATAGGTGGATAAAGCAAGAGAAAGAGAAAGAGAGAGACGAGGCAAGCAGGCACAAGAGGGAAAGCAGATAGGGAGGGACCGTTACGTACGTAACTGCACTCCAAATGCATCGATCGTATGCGGTGCAAACGCTGTAATCGGATTCCCACGCAGATCACAGCTACCTCGGGCATTAAGCGAATAGTGGGATTAGCGACGAGACCGATCGCGGTGTACTCGATCGTATAGTATAACGACGTGTCCCGCTCGTGATAATCGTGGCGCGAGAGCGCGCGCAAATGTCGAGCTGGCCCGCCACCGAATTCGCGCTTTTATTGTGCGAGAAAGAGAGAGAGAGAGAGAGAGAGACGCACGGGTCCTCGTATCTTCAATTAGCACGGATTATTCTCGCGTGTGTCGTTTTATTTCGATATCATGCCACGTATCGAATGAAGATTTACGTCAGAACTCATAAGCATCAGCATATGAATATTTGGACGGAACATGTACTAACAATTAAGACAAAGAGGTGTATAGTTGGTTGCCAATCGATTTGCACAAGTGGTATCATCAAATGAAGTTGCTTGCAAGTAGTCAAAATTGAAAGCCACTGTTGGTGTGCAATAATCGATTATGACGTAAGAGTCGAAGTGATGGTATAGAATGTGAGATTAGTAAAATTTGGAAGGAAGAATTTATTTTACATTCAGAGAGAAAACATTTTCATGTATTTATAAGCTTTCAAAAATACTACTTTAGTTTGTATCGCATATGTCACAGTTCCAGCGCAACCTGATATAAAACTGAACATATCCGAAAAAACACCGACGGAATTACTGTTAGTGTCAATAATTTTCTCTTTACTGCTATTTAAACCTTCCCCTCACAGTATGCTTCATCCAAATCAGTGTTGGGCAATTAAATCGATTAAAAGTTTCTTTGACTAAAATAATCCATAATTCAAATTAAAATCACTCGTCATGTTCAAAATCACAAGTAATTTCGTCGATTAATTTTATTTACTTTCATTTAATTTTTTATTTATTTATTTACGAGAATCATTTACAATATACTAAATTAATATAATCAAAAATAAAAAAAAGAAATAAGCTATAAAAAAATATAAGAAGTATGAAAAGCAAAACAGAGAACGAGAAGAGAGAAAAAATGAGAAAAGTAAAAACTAAGTAAATCTTAATGAATTAATCGGTAAATTTTAATCGATCAATTGATTCAGATATTCATATTTAAATGTTATTACACGTCGATACTCGTATCTGCCACTCGTTCATGAATCGTTTGACGTGGTATTATTTTTCACGCTTGCACAGAGAACTGGCGGGCAAAAAAAGAAATTCGCACGACGGAAGACACACGAGAGGCGGTGTTGAAATGAATCCCCGATAAATTATAATTTCCCCGGGAGCTTTCGTTTCGCGGCAAATTAATGTCGGGAATGTGGCGAGTGCATCGAGAGCATCAAGATCACGGACTTGCAAATTCCAACCGAGTCGCGTTACTCGCTCATTAATTCCGTCGTGCTCGTGGCGCGGATTTTCCGCTCAATTCACTTAATTAATCTCGCCCCGATCGAGCAAATAGCATAATTAATATGTCTCATGTATTATTCATTGTTGTAAATCTGATCGTTTACTCGCAATCGTGCGCCCGTGTTGCGCTCGTCGAGCAATAGATTTCAATCTGTGTAATGCGATATTCTTTAGAAATATACATCCACATTCCATACAAACTTTCAAAATAACATATCGTATGCACGAAGAGAATATATTATATAGTTTCTTCTCAATATCAATTTTAATCAATTTTAATGTCTCCGGTAATGCAGAAATGGATATATTTTTTTAATTTCTCTTGAATAATACATTTCGCTAGAAGCAACAAATTTTTTAACATGTTTCAATCCCTAAAATATAAGTAATGTAAATGAATTTAAAGGACAGTCAATTGCTGCGGAATATCGATCTATTCCTCGATTATAAAATTCTACAGCATAATTTTTACTGTAAAATTCTATGCATGCAGAATAGAAAGTAACTTGTCCTCCAAATATTAAGTGGGAGCTGAAAGATTTATTACTGTCATTGTTATTCAACTACTCTCGCACTAAGTCTTGCGTTGCGATCGTCGAATGTTACATTTTTAATCTATGCAGCATATATACTCTCAATGTTCAGCGCACTATATATAAATCTTTCTAAAATATAAAATAACGTATCGCATCTAATTGAATGTATTTCTTCTTCAAACAAAGGAAACATTATTGTTATTAAGTAAGAATTGAAAGATTTATTATTGCGATCGTTGCTCGGCTATTCTCGAGCCGAGTCTCGTTTTGTGCTCGTCGAGTGCTAGACTTTAATTTATGCAACGCAGCAGAACCCAATGTGTTGAGTGTCACATATAAATCTTTCAAACATACGAACCAATTCATCGTATTGAATTGAGAGCAACTTATCCTTCACATAAAGAGAACGACAAATTATTGTCCGGCAAAAGTTGAAGGATTTGCTCTATTGTCGCTGTTGCTCGATTATTCTCGCTCTTCTCGAGGCTGACTTGACTTCAAGCATAAAAGTTTCAAAACACACGGGCGACTCGTAAATATCGTCTGACCTCAGCTAAATGTCGCACCTTCGCGCTTTTAAGTCTTATGAGTCAAATATGGCATCGAGGGTAATCGAACTCGCATCGACCGTCTGGTCGATGATGTCAGAAGACGAGTACGAAAAAAACGACACAACGAGAGAGCGCTACCGCGAGACGGGAACGCGATGTCGGGCGCGAAAACGCCGCTATCTGCGCGACGAAACGATCGCGGCTGCAAGTGTACGCGAGATAAGCCTCGTCAACATAGAAAATAGTCGTCGGACGAGCTTTATCAGTCGCGACGTCGCGCGTGTAGACGGCAAGTTCGGCGCGGAACCGGCTGTGCGAACGGGAACCGGTACGCCGACGATTGCTAAAGGTGCGTTCAAGCTTCCCTCGAGTATGTCACAAATGGCGCAAGCCGTGAATATTTCCTGCTATTTCAAGTCGACTTTTCCAGGACGGCAATATATATCGACACGCTGCTAACAAACAAGCGTTTGAAGGCGAGTGAGATTGCCCAAATTAATTTTCACGCGTAGAAATACACTGACAAAAGAAGTATCTAAAAAATGGAAAATAATTATTCGGTAGGCACTAACAATATATTTACTTAAATCTAAATTTTTTTTTATTTAAACCGGATAAACAATTAATTTCACGAAAAGCTGATGTTTTAAGAAAATGTATGAATTCTTATTTAAAAGAAAAATATTTTATTTCAAATTCGACTTATTTTAATATATCTGCATTTAATTTTTATTCCCAATTTTAATCAACAGTCTTTTAATTATATCACTTGTTTAGCCCCAGATAAATTATGTGCAACGAGTAAACATTAAATATTAATTACATAGATAAATGGGAAATGACAAATGAAATAAGTTAGAAATGACAAACTATTTTTTCCTAATTTGATTGTTATACTAAAAGAAAAATATGTAAAAAGTGGAAAGTATTTATTCAGTGGGTACTAATAACACAAAATCTACATTTATTTGTTTAAACAGGATTAAACAATTGCTTTCATGAGAAACTGAAGTTTTAAGAAAATGTATATTTCCTTATATGAAAAAAATATTTTGTTAGTATGAGTGAATACGTTGTTAGTAACAGCTGAATAAATACTTACTATTCCCTAGATATTTTTTCTCTCAGCGTAGATAACGTCGTTCTGCTTTATTATTTAAGCGGACAGCTCGTGCCGATAGAATTCATAGGATTGCGTCGACGGTCGCGTAAAGGCGCTTTACGAGCTTCACCGCGAGAGAGAAGACGTAAATCGCTGACAGAGGAATTCAATTGTCGTAATAGTGATGTAAACCGTTCCACCGTGCGCCGTCAACGAACCGACGAACATTCATTCATAGACCGATACTCGCGTGGCGTGAACGCGCCTTAAGTGCTGCAAGTGCTCCACTACCCGAGTACACGTTTTACGCGCGCACCTGATCCACGTGGGCGCCGCGATCATTTCGCGGCGCCCACGTCTTCGATATCTCGTGAAAAATATAAGGCTCGCACGAGCGAACAAGCGAACGAACGAACGAGTGTGTCGCGTGCGATCGCCGTGCCAAAACTGGCGAAACGCCAGATTTCTAATTTTGAAAGAGCGCCACGCGAGTCCGATTCACGGTGTCCCCGCGGATTAACGCCTGACCTGGATAATTTTTTCTATTAACTTGACATTACGCGTGGTTCTGTATCCACATTATTCGACAGTGTTATTCGAGCGCGTCATGCTTTTCGCCGGCGAATTTCTCTCAATTCGCGGCAACAACACTGAGAAAAATTTTATATCAAATTTAACACATTTCATATTTTATATCAAATTTAACACATTTCACATGTCCCAATTTGTCCATTCTAATTGTTGCGTTGATTTAATAACAAAGTAAATATGTAAACAATGTAACATAAATAATATGTCGAAAATTAACAAAATAAAAATGTAACACTTAGACACTATTGTGTTATTTTAACATTTAGAAAAACGATAAATTATAAGCTCAACGCGAAATAAGTTTAAATAAAACAAAGACAATGTGTTAAATTAACACACGGGTATACAAAAAGTTCTACTACTTTCTAATTTTTAATAGCAGGAAGGCTACAAATCTCACCAAACATCCATTCTACCTGACAATTTTGTCACCAGAAATTTGACACAGCTTGCTGACATGCTATACCAGCAGATTAACGGCAGAAACCAAGCAGCCTGGAACCTGTAACAATCTGACGGCAGATTGGCAGCAAAAACCGAACAGACCCGCGCAATTTGGCGGCAGAACCTGTTCAGTTTCTGCCGCCAATATGTCGTCAAATCATGTCAGCAGGTCCTGTCGCCAGAACACGAACTTAGTGCGGACACAGCTGGTTAAGTTTTTGTTGGTTTTGTTGTGTAATTCTAATCAAATTTGCTCCAATCTACCAGCATACTGATATACTAACATTTTGCTTATTAGATGTAACTTAGGTTAGTCTCCATTACACAAGTGTTGCTTAAAGCAACAAATTGGAAGTAACAAATTATAACGAGCCATTTATTATGGTTACTAATAATTTCATG
This sequence comes from Odontomachus brunneus, assembly GCF_010583005.1. Lineage (NCBI taxonomy): Eukaryota > Metazoa > Arthropoda > Insecta > Hymenoptera > Formicidae > Odontomachus > Odontomachus brunneus. The sequence continues at coordinate 630,989 of NW_022639528.1, read as the reverse complement.
AAATTAGAAAAACTTTGTCTCTCAATGAATGATCGAGAAATACGAAATCCGACGACTTCCAGGAAATAAATTGGTTCAAAACATGAAATTGTTTCTTAGTAGGAAACGAACTTGAACGTGAAAAGAAACAAAAAATATTCACGTCGCAAGATAAATCTTGGAGGTAGAGTTTAATAATACCCGACACACAGTCTAGACATCCTCTTATCGACAATTTGTCGATAGAAGCTTGTCCGATATCGCCTGCAGTATCTTTTCGCTTCGGATTTGGCTCGAAACGTGGCCGCTGTGCACCTCATATACGTTACTCGTTAAAGTAGTCAATATATTGGAGTTTAAGCTCTGACTCCTGCCCATATCGATCTTGTAATTTCCGAGTTGAGTGCATCGGCATCCTCTCTGCCTCTCGAGAAATAATGCACCACAGTACAAGCGTAAATTTAAATCATAAACAATGCCAAGAATCTCAAACCGCGGAATTATCAATATATTTTCTTTTTAGCTAAAAATTAAAGCCGCAGGATTATCAATTTTTTTTCATTTACACACAGAAAAAATTTTATAACATTCTTATAAAGGAAATAAATTTTTCTCTTGAGTATATAATAAGCACTTTCTTGAAATCTATAATGAGTATATTTTAAGATTATTATCAGAAAAATATTCTTGATTGAAGACAACCATTACCTAAAGGTAGAAAAGTAAAGTAATCGCTAAGTAATCACTTTTTAACCGAGAAAACTACACTGAGAAAAGAAATATCTAAGAAATAAAAAATATTTATTCAGTGGATACTGATAACATATTTACTTAAACCTAAATTTTTTTATTTAAATACAATAAATAATAATTTAAATTTTTATTTAAATACAATAATTATTTTCTGCAAAAACTAAGGTTTTAACAGAATATATATTTTCTTACTTGAGAAAATATTTTGTATACTAGTATAAATAAATATTGTTAGTACCCACCGCGGATAAATATTTCTTATTTCTTAAATATTTTTCTCTCAGTATATGGTGATATTCTGTGTGTATATAATCCCTTTCGTTCATCGTAACATTATATCAATTATATCTTCATTATTTGCCAATGTCACTTCTATGTGGAAAGGAGTAAATAATCAATCAAGTAAAAATCAGAATACGATAGGCTTTGACGGACGAGCAGGAAAAAGGAAAGAGAGGACCCGTCGCAGATCCTCCCTTGTTAGCCATATTCGATCGGTTTGGAATTCTAAAAAAAAATCAATAGACACCCGACGGCGTGACGAATGTCCAGCGATGTAACGCGCACGTCCATGCGTACCATTGACCTTTTACATCGGGACGCGGTCGGCGGGAGCGAAATAACGACGAAGCGAATCGCCGTCACGGCTCCAATTCAGCCGATAACGAAGCGCTGATTATCGTGGGACGGTATGCGCGCCGTCAATTGTAAAATCCCTCCTCTTCGCGATGTGTATGTACTTATGTGTGTGAGGTGCACGATGATACGCGAGGGATCGATTGCTCGCTCGCTCGTTCTTGCGAATAATCACAAAGGATAAATATTATGCTCGTTCTCTCAAGTTTGCACTCCGACACTCAATGGCGACATTGAACTAGCGCGAGCTCTGATGAAGGAAGGAAGAAAGAGAGGAAAAGAGAATCAGAGAGAGAGAGAGAGAGAAAGAGAGAGAGAGAGAGAGAGAGAGAGACGGAATTATAACGGACAATCAACGGACGCATTATCGCGATTCGCAAATGGACAGGAAAGCCAACGCATACGTCCGAGTCGGGCGTCATTGCGTGTTTGTGCGCTCGTTATGGACGGATCATTTGCACACGGCCGAGGAAGCGACGCGCTCGACGATGCGATCGATAGAGACCGGGCCCCCATAAACCGTTTACACCGGTACGATAAACAAATCACCGTCGGAAGTCCGATAACGCCGATCGACGCCACCCGACGGCGGCCTAGCAAACATTCGTTCCGTGGCTAATGGTTGGTCATCGACAAATATCGGGAGCATGAGGTACGCGCGCGCGCGCGTTTGTCGCGCGCGATATTTAATCACCGCTTCAATTTAACGTCCCGCTTAATTATCCCCCGGGCGCGGTGTGCGTAAACGCCTGGAAGCGCGCTCGGCTTTCTAAACGCGAGCGCGCGCGCGCTAACTCCGACCGCGACGCATCGCCGCCAATCGCCGGAAGAAAAATAGAATAGGACAGCAAAAATATAGCCGTGGGTATCGTCCAATTGACCCCGCGGCACGCGCGATCAATTTGACGGATACGCGACATCACGTTGCCGCGAATAGTCCGAAAGGGGCCTCGAGAGCGATTAATCACAGTTGCCTGACGCAGCGCTCCTTGGATATCGTCGCTATGCGCTATGTCGCTATGCGGCTTAGGAGAAAGTGCGTTTGTTAAAAGCGCGCGTTATGCCAAATGAATTCTTCCTCTGAAGCACCTAATGGGCCTCCCATGAGGGCGCTCCCTTCCAAAGCCATATCTAGTGGTTGAAAATATGAAGTCCTTATAAGAAAAAGGGAAAAAAGGATTTGCTGTTACGACTGAACGTCTCGCTCTCTCAGTCTAATTTGTTATTTTGCAAATTTAAAGTAGTTTGAAACGGTTTGCTACAATAACTTAGATAATATTTTTATCTATACATGGAAAAATTATTCTACTACTAAGACAAAAGCGATTGCTTTTTCCTTCTCTTAAATAATTATCTCCAACAAAGAATGTCTTCTTAGGTGTGTGTTATATTCCAAAAACATTCTATTTTTTTTTTTTTTTTAAAGAAAATGACTGAAAATCTACAGTAGAATCTGGGAGGACATTTTTATTATTTTATTATTTTAGTCTTTAAATACGAAAATTGAAATTTTCAATATAGAGAATATATATATATATATATATATATATATATATATATATATATATATATAGTGAGAGTTCATACATATATTCTATGTTGAAAGTTTAAATATTCGTATTTAAAAACTAAAACAATAAGAATGTCCAAAATTAAATTCCAGTGTTATTAGAGTTTAGGCACTGGTACTTACAAAAATGAGGTTGACAATTTCTTGCACACATAATTTCATTGCTGTAGCAGCAAATCCGCTTAGTTACAACACGGCTTGTATAATAAGCTACAGATTTGCTGACACTCCATTTTGTCCCATGTACCGCTACAGAGTGCATGGAATTTGAAGAGCTCCAAAGAACTTTTTTACAAAGTCAGAGATTTCTTGATTCACTTGATCTTGACTATTCTATACAATTTGTAGAAGCGCAGTAATTTTAATTTGCGTCTCTGACAAATGGTAAAGCACAATGCGGCGCGAAGATTGAATCGTCGCTCGTCACGCAAATTGCCTTTGGAGCGACCGAAATATAACGAGTACGTTCATGGTGCCACGTTAATTACGTTAATTGTAGGTGGCGTCGTACAGTAGTAATGTTTCGCGCGGCATTTTGTTCCACTAGACGAACGCGGCCGCGATCTTTCTCGGGGTCTATAAATGCAAATGCAGTCCGGGCCTCGCTCGAGCCCGCCGTCAAAGAGGACAATCTCAATTTGAATTCTCCGGCGCGGGCTCACGTACTTTCGCGCTTACGCGTGTGGAACATTAATTTCGCCTACGTTATAACGTTTCCCACGCACAGCTGACTACGCGCGACAGCGCCACATGCGAAACGCCACACATCGGAGATATTGTAGATAAAAGCGAAACACGAGACTGTCTATCCGTGGAAATAAATTACGTTTAACTCGTTCTATGTCTTCGCGCGACCACTTCCTATCTCCACTTTCGGGAACATCGATTATAATCGTCATCTTTCGACACGTCACGATCTGATATTGTGATTCAAGTACTCTGAGAAAAGAAATATATCTAAGAAATAAAAAATATCTATTAGCGGTAGGTACTAATAATATGTTCACTTATATTTCAGTTCTTTCATTTTAATAGACTAAACAATCGCTTTCATGAACAGTTAAGGTTCTAATAAGAAAATATATATTTCCTTGTTTGAAAAATATTTCACATATATTAGTAAAAGTAAATGTGTTATCATAGTACCACTAGATAAATATTTTTTATTTCTTAGATACTTTTTTTCTCAGTGCATGGACGTATAATTCACGATCGGAAAAAAGAAGAGAGAGAGAGAGAGAGAGAGAGAGAGAGAGAGAGAGAGAGAGAGAGAGATATGTATCATAATATATTATATGATTAATAAATTTTTCAAACCAACAAGAATGTTCAATATATTAAAAAATTTTCCGTTAAAATCAATGAAGCGAGAAAGAATCCATTAATTGAACAAAATTAAAAAGGAAATTAAGAAGGTTAATTTTATTAAAGAGGAAGAATTCGTTAATTAAATTATTGAATAAAATAAAAATCTTAAGAAATACTGTTCATAAATGGTTATATTTATATAAGAATGGTCCAAACCAAATCATAAAATTATGATTATCGAATTTCTGTTACCAATAGATAGTCCATACATCTTTCTACATAAAACAAAAAGGACCTAAGCCTTATGGGCGCCTAAAATTAATTAAAAAGGTGTTTTTATTTTTTACTTGCATTATTTTTTACTAATTGCGTCTTTTTTACCCATTTCTTTAGTTTATTTTGCAAATAAATATCCTTAAAGAAAAAAAATTGACTATGTTTGACTTCTTCAAAACGATTGCAAAGAACCTTATTGCTATCTATACTATTCGTAAATCATATATTTTCATCTTTACTTCTCTGGAAGCGTACTCCATGGAAATTGGATTATTCTCGCATAATTGCGGCAAAATAACGTCGACAAAGCTCGTCGCAGGAACATTTTACAAGCTCGCCATCAGATTCCGCTTGCGGCGGAAAAATCGGATTTGTTAGACCAGGGACTTAATGGCAAGCCCTTTGAAATCCCTCTGTTCACGATCAACGAGGCCTTTCGTAACGAAGATGGTACACGATTTGGACGCGCCGCGTCATATATTGCGTTAACGTAACTTTATTAATTAAGCGCGCCGGATAGGTAGGACGCGAGGCGTGTATTTCCCCCGCGTCTTGCCCGTCCCCTCGATCATTCGACCCTGGAATGTCACCGAATATCCCCATATATCATCGTGAGCCTCCAATTTACCGGAAACGCAGACGACACGCGATACCATTGGAATTTCTCATTCTACCCTTCTGCCCGTCGATCGAATCCATTACTTCTGGCGAGAAATTTCAATTTTTCCTTGATAAATGCGGTGATCAATATTAATTTAAGCTTTCTCTCTCTTTCTTTCTCTCACACACATACACGCACTTTTCGGCAAAATTACGATATCGGATTTACGACCAGATAAGCAAAGGATCACATAATGTAGGCGTTCCATACGGACATTTAAAGGGACATATTGGTAATTAAGGTAAAAGTACCAATGCCTGGACGTTAATAACATTCGACCTAACTCTGGACATTCTTATTATTTTGTTAAACTTAAATATTTAATTTTATAATTATAATATTTAATATAATATTTAAATATATATTCAACGTAGAGAATATATATATTGAAAATTTAAATATTCGTATTTAAAGAAAACAATAAGAATGTCTAGAGTTAGGGTATCAGTGTTGTTAGTGCTCAGATATTGATATTTTTACCTTATTTCATAATGACTTGATAACTATGTTATAAATAAGGCTTTGCTATATGTATTGTATAAATTATAGAGTTAAGAAAAAGATATTTTTCAGTATTTGTGTGCATTTACTTCTTAAAAAATTTCAAATGAAATATTTAATTAAAAAAATTTAGTTGGTATTGTTTTATTAAGAAGTGACGATATTTTCAAAATGATAAATGATGACATAAAATATTCAAAAATTTGAAAATTTTACTGGACACATGTATTTAAAGACCATGACAATTAGAATGTCGTTAGATACTAACGTCTAGGTATTAGTACTTTTATCTTATTCTTTCCTTTATCAGATTTTCGTCATATAGATTTTCTTGAAGTGAAAACCTTTAGCAGAACACGGACTTCCGAAATGGTAGATCACTTTTCAGCGATTGAGTAATAACCCCGACTTTCATCGAGCGCGCGAAGACGAGTGTAAGTTAGTAAACGGAGTGTCTCCGCGCATACGTCGCGGAGATGTGCACGTTTTATGAATATTAACTTTACTATTTCGTCTAAGCATGCGAAACATCAATCGTCTCAAGTTACATATGTACACACACGCGTACACGGCGTATCCGTAGTCGTCGCTCGTCCGAAACAACTTCCCCTCCCGGCACTTTGAAATGCAGATGCATGCGCGCCGTATGAGGCCCCGTTTCTGTGTGTATTTTACGCAGAAGCACACTTTTTGCGCGAGCATACGTCTTTGACGCAGAGCGAGCGATGCGAGGGAATAAAGAATGACGTCGCTCGATTTTTGCAACAAAATTTCGCACTGAAGTTACATTAACGGCTCGCACCTCACGCATCAATTATACACGAGGAAAATATAGTAGTTTATTTTTTCATACAAATTATTTTCAATTTTATCATGTTTCTAACAGTGCAGAAATAATACTGTCAGTAAGATTTGCTAAGAAACAATAAATTTTGCTAGAAACATATCAAATTATTTAATAGCATATTTTAGTTCCCATATAAATAAATATAAAATATAAATAACATATATAAAATAAACAGATAATAAAACGTAAAATGTCGATTTATTTCTCACTTGCAAAATGCTGTAATAACTTTTATTATAAAATTCTCTCCGTGTGTATATCTTTTCCTTTTTTATTCGCGTCTTTGCGAGCACACATGATCGTTTCTCTCTTTCTCTCTCTCTGAATATTTAAGTATCTAATAGTTAACATTAAATTATAATAAAAAACGAGTATTTTTATTAAATTATTTACAATAAAATATTATAATATTATAATATTATAATATTATAATATTATAAAATATTATAATATTTACAATAAAGTATTTACAATAAAAAACGAGTATTTTTATTAAATATGACAAGCTTGGGAAGTGCACTTATAATTTCGCCACATTATTTGGATTTCGCGTTCGATATTTTTCTTTGGCGTTTTCTCGTAAATTACAGCGAACATTTTTCTTTTGCAGAAACACGGCCGGGAAAAGACGGAACAATCCTCTATTCCACGTAGGATCACTGACCGAGTTTCAGGCGCAAGGCTTTCCGTTCTTCGTCCAGCAAGAAGGCTCAAAGGCGACGTCGCATGGAAAAATAAGCGCGACGACTCGAGACGGTGCAATTGCAACGTGCACTCGCGCGGGCGTCACGATGTTTGCACACCGCATTCCGGCGTTCTTTCAACACTCTGTCGCCTAACGAGCGACGAAGAAAAATCGATAAGTCAACGAGGGCGATATATCCCGCACGATTTACTTACTAATCGTGACCGTTTTTTCTCCCATATTAAGAAATCTATCGCTTTCGCGGCACGCGCCGAGTAATGGGCAAACAGATCGTGCGATTCTTTATCTCTAATGATATAAGTCGCAAGATAAATCTCGTGATTTATGGGAAACCTAATATCTCGCTACTTACAAATTTTAGCTTTCATGCGATCTTTGATGTCACAATTTCGCCAGTTTTTTAAACGTAATGATAGATCGTCTGATTTCCAACTTCTATTTTATATAAAATTTTGAATATATCATATATATATATATATATATATATATATATATATATATATATATATATATACTTGAATACATCATACATATATACAGACGCTATCTACATGTAAAATGTACTCATCACAAATTTTTTTGAGAAACGTTTATCAAAGTCTGTATGTATGTTTTCTATAAACTCCTCTCTTTGACCGTTCCGAATCAGATTTTACATAGTTACTCTTTTAAGACTCTGCGGAAAATACAGGCTACATAAAACTTGGACACTTTACCCCCTCTCCCTAATTTTATCCTCTTGATACTTTGTAATAATCTAAGTTTAGATATTCTGAATATAATAAACCCGAGCAATACCGAGTAGTTTAAGCTAGTATATTATAAATCTCAATTCATTCAATTGTTTTTATCGCGATTTAATACAAAAAAAAATACTTTCACAAAAAAGATAATTTCACACAGAGATACAAAAGCGATACTATCAATTTGAGGTCTAGAGTCTCTCTTAAATCTCTTAAATCGAAAGAACGTCTGATTCAATCAAGTATCTTGTTTCGCGAGATTAGCAATAGCGAGTATGGACGGCCGCTATGGGAGTCTTTGATGGGAAAAGGTGTCAGCTAAAAAGATCAAGGGGTTAATCTTCCAGCAGCGCGACAGACAGAACCCGGTCTGCCTTTCTAGCCGATAAAACGTCGCCCGGTAACTTTAGCCCTTCGGCGGTCGTTCCCTGAAAATCTCTTTGACTGCCGCTAATCCCGTTAATTGTTGCGAGCCGGCCACTGTCATATTTAGCGTGCCGGCAAATTCTCCCATGAAAAGTCATCGCCGGCTTTCACGCAATGAAATGACACGCGACTACGCAGCTGCCTTCGTTTCGGTCAACCACGTGGGTCATTTTACGTCTCTGCAACGCGGAGCGCTCGCTGGCCTCTCGTGTTCGCAAAGTCTCTCTCACGTTACCGTTTAATGCAAGAGTAAATTACACAGAATGTTGTCGAGAGAGCAGGCGGCCAAACGTCGCGGCGGGAGAGACTCACGTGTTAATAATAATTTATACGTCGACACAGCCGAGAGTCGATAATAATTTACCTATCGGAGAAGATTACCGCTTCGCGTTCGATGGATAAACGATACTTCAACGCGTGTTTATTCGAATGTATCATCGACGATACATCGCTCTCAACGATGTACTAGAGATAACTATGTCCACGTTGCAATTTTCATATCCCGCGCACAAGATAATATATTCCACCTTGAGAAATTGATCCGTCGAGATCCTTTACTATCACTCTCAACGTTGCTATCGACTACTACTATTGCTGTGCAAACAGAAAAATATATGCTGCACTTAATGTTACTTTCTTCAAATATTTCATAAGTTTATACATCCGTAAATATATTATAAATTTATCATATAAGCATCAAATTTATTGAAGATATCTGAAGCAATTTGAATCTTAGTCTAGTTTAAAATTTCATTTTGCTTGCAATATAGAGTCGAACGAAATTTTTGCTTCGATGAAGACTTATAATATTTTTGTCAGAAATATACATTTTTCTCTGAGAATCAATGAGCTTTTCTCAACAAAATTTGTAATGAATATATTTTAAAACTATTATACTGAGGAAAAACTACTGGAAAATTTTTTGGTGAGAAAAATTTATCTCGCAGAAATAAACTTTGTTCTCCACATAAATAGACTTTATATACCACAAATAAATTTTCAGATATTTTTTCCTAGTGTAATCTTTAAGAAAAAAATATTGAAATACTTTATTTTTGGAATATAAAATTTGTTCACAAAGTAAACTTTATATCCCAAAACTAAATTTTCTCAGTGTACAGTGAAAAAATTCTTCATAACTGAAGATAATTCATAATTGAAAACGACCATTATTATAAAGGAAGGAAAGTAAAACTGAGTTCCTTCGTGACAGAATGATATTTTTCTGTATGCAGACATCATTCTCAGTTTTTCACAATTCGCCTGGTTGAAATTCGCTTGCGGCCGCTTTGAAAGCCGTTCCCTCCGTCTGCAATCGAATGGCACGGAGGTGGTACGCGAAAGCTCGAGAAGTCGGGAAAGTACATAAAAACCGCCAAGTACAAAAGCGCGGCTCTCGCCTCTCCGGGTTAAATCATCCGGAAGCGTGGGCTGTCCCTCAAAAGAATAAAACATTGATCGCGTACGAAGGCCCCTGTGCAGCGCTCTGCCCTTACGCCCTGCGCCTCGCGTGCTCGCGGCAACGTAATTGGCCGAAAGGGAAGAAGGCACTCGAAACGCGCGACCGCCGCTCGATCGCGATTTGCGGTAGCATCGTTTTAATTAAGCCCGATAATCGTCCCCCGCGCGACAGGAACGAGGAGAGCCCGCTCGCTTCCTTTTCTCCTTCGCATCTCGATCTGCCCTCTCACCCTTCGCCCCTCGGGTCGTTATCAATGTCGCTCCGTTCCAGGACAGAAATACGCATGACCGTGTACGCGGCTACGACAGTCCCAGGCCGGAAGGCGCGATAAAATTAGGCGTCAGCTTGGCGGTTATTAAAATGATACTTTGTAGTCAATTAAGCAGCCGCGACGACGGCTCGTATTGTTTTACAAAAGCTGGACGAACTTCATTCGAGACTGATCTTTCTCGTGCTCTCGAAATAATTATTCCTTCGTCTCTGTGTATGTCTCTGTGAGTTATTATACAAATGGCTCCATAAATTAGATCCAAGATAATAACAGTGAATTATGAAATACAATGAAACAGCTTTGTTAGATTCATTAAAAGTTATATCATCATACATTCTTGTATTTTAATATACTACCTAAGTAAAAATGTAACTAGCCGGCTTGAATAAAACACTAATAGCTAATTACAGTACTAGTACCTAGTACAGGCTAGATTAAATTTTTTAGCTCGTTACTAATTCGTGAATTATTATTCACTGAAATATAGAGACGAGTTTGTGATTCAGTCTTTAGGTAACCATTACATATCAAATATGATAGAGTAAATGGCGCTGTCTAAGATATATTATCCAACTACTATATCATTAATAGTATTTTAAAAAATTAGATAACAAATCAAAATTAATATGTTAATTTTATAAAAATTAATCAAAAAAGTCGAAAAGCAAAATTAAACATAACCGACTAGCACTTACTTATGGTTTTTCATCTCATAACTGTAATTTTGTCTGTTCAATCATCAGCTAACTTATTTATCTGGTCACTAGGAGAGGTGAGCGTTACATTATTCTGGCTACTAGCGATTTTATAATCGCTATATTAAATTACACAAATTTACTATTTCGTGGCTAGACACCAATCAACTTCAATTTCTACAAAGACATATACATAAAACTGAACAAAAAAATCCTCTACCATTTTGCAAATGACCAAATAGATTTTTAGATATTAATTAAAGAAAATTTGTACATTATGATACACAATCATGTAACAATTTTCTTTAATATCTAAAAATCTATGTGGTCATTTGCAAAATGGTAGAGAACTTTTTTGTTCAGTTTGATTTAATGTATAAGTATACAGCGGCAGACGGTGCCACTGCAGCTCATCTACCATATCGCGCATGATCATTCACCAATCTTTTTTAATTAATATTTCGACTATTATTGCGAATATCGCAAAACGGTATGGGACTTTTGTGTTCATCTCAATCCGCTCTACGTCCTCACGAAAGATTGTGAAGGTGATCCGGGACATCTTGTATATATAATTTACTTTTTTATAACAGAAGATACACAAATTATTATACCATTCTTTCAGAAGAAGCTTTGGGAGGCCTTTTTTATTCCAACCGCGACTGTAGAGGGAAACTAATGCCCCTCGGACGAAGCGATTACACGTCTCCAGCCCAGGCGCGGCCCTATGCCCTCGTATTTACGATTTGTTCGGCTGGTCACCCTAATCGTATGTAACGCTTATGAACTCCGACCCGCGTTTCCATAAATTGCGCGGCACGACGTTAGCTCTAGACGCAAGATATTCCTCTCAGCGTTGTAATAACGGTTCATGAATCTACCTGTACAACGCAGCTCTCTACCTACGCGGGCGCGGACGTGTGGGCATGCGTGTGTTCCGCCCCTGTGTTTCCTTATCAGGTAAGCCACGTATCTTACGATACGTGAAAAGTTGTAAAACACCACCTCTTTCAGTCGAGTCGTTATATCGACCGAGTGGAATATAAGCAGATCTCGAAGAGACGGAAGATTCTCGCAGAGAATAGCGAGAGAAACGAACCGGAACGAACGGTTGTACATGGATTAAGATTGAGAGAAGAAATTCGAAGTATCAATAGATAATGCAATGAGAGAAAAGATTTTAATTTAACGAGATATCAGCACCTGCAACAAGTGGTTTGTTGATAAGTCGCGGACAACAAATGATCCCGTAGTGGGGACAAATGATTCGTTATTTTCAATTTGCTGCTCTGAGCAACACTTCTGTAATGATGACATAACTAAATTAACTTAAATAGATGAGAATAAACGTGATTTGTATCTCAGGCAATGTATATTTGTTAACTCTTTCGCTACCAATTTTTTGTTTCAAAAGTGCAATTTTTTTAGTTTTATTTCATTAAATGCATCAATATAAAATGTAATTTTTGCAAAAAAATAAAAGTTTTATGCCTGAGTTGGGATCAAGATACTGATGTGTCTCACTGAGTTCTTGGGAAAATATATTTGTCCTAATAGTAATACGTAGAGTGATAACTGATGTGTTCTGAATGCCAGAAAAACTATTTATCCAATTGAATAAGATTGTTATTAATGATGGAAAAAATGTATATCCCATTTCCCGTTAAACAAAAAGGTAATGACAAATGATCTGCAACGGTAACTGCTTTCCCAACGATCATCAAACAACATGATCGTCAATGGTCGTCGCAATCTCTTCCTGCATATTTCACGTCATACTTTCCCCGCGAAATTAACAAATGTAACGCAAAATGCAGACAGACAATGGTAAATAACGTGTGTATCGGTAGGATAACGGGGAAATCTTGTCGAACGGCAATTAAAACGTCGCGGTGGCGAAATAAAAATTTAATTAACGAACTGTCGCTGACGAAAACGAATAAAAGTGAAAGGGGCAACGGAAGCGAGCATGTCGAAACATCGACGCAGAGTGCTTGTCGATCGGAATTAAATAGCTTAATACCGCCTTCGACGCGCCCACCCATGTGCCACGTCGGGCAATACGCGCAACATTTATTCGTCGAGAAGTGATCGACGTTGTTCGTGCCTGCGCGCAGCTACGGCAAGAATCTGCGTACAAACTACGTAGAAATTAATGCGTAGAAATTAATGAATTATTATTACATGCTTTTCATATTAATTTCGGATGCAATAAATTCCGCATCACATGATGTTACATGAAAGATATCACCTTGTGACGAAAAAGATATCATCTCGCACGAAGAAAATATTGTAGCAAAAATTACAACAGGATGTTTGCAATTTTGAATCATACGGGACATTATGATCGAAATTTACATGTTAAAAGATTACACTTATATGTTAGAAGATATTTTACGCACATTTGATTATAAAGCTATTGTAGTCTACTTCAATATTTTTTTATATCAGATACATTGTGAAATTTACTATTTCTATGGTAATTCATATATTACAATTTCAATACAGCTTAGCTCTACAAAAAAACACTGCAAAAAGAGATGTAATTTCAACATAATTTTTACTGCGACATTTTCATCATGCATATGAATTTAGTATTATGCAAAACTGAAAGATTTCTCGTGACAAGAAAAATGAATGATTTCCGATAATTGAAATATTGCTGTAATATTTCTTTCCCATCTGAATCAGCAGCTCTGAATCTAATAGTATCCATGGCACATGCCACCTTTGCCACACCCTATTTATTATAGCTGTCCTCCATCTCGTCGCGCGTCGGTAGATACCCGAGGAAGGACACGTGGGTGAGCCGAAGGTGTCGAGCACTTCCGTTCATTGCGGAAGAGCGTGGACATTGGGAGAGCCATGAAAGGTCGTCGCAACTACCAGGCGAAATAACGAATTCTGCAGTGAAATGGAACAACAGATTCTATCTTGCTGATAATATTTTTCTGTCCAATGGTTCGTTCAAACGTTATCTTCATTCTCTGATTCCGTGTCGCATAATTCCTATTGCATTCTAAATGTGATTTGAGCCCCGAGCGAACATTAACCAGAGTTAATACACCTTTACTTAGCCGTCTGTTATCATGACTTTCTAACAAGCAGCGTTTAAACGACGATAGAACGGCGAGCATCAACCGCGACGATAATAATTGTCTGCGAGGAGCGCGCAAATGGTAATTTGCTCGCGCACCTTCGTCCTTATCAAGGAAATAACAGGACGAGGCGAACGCCCTGACTGCTATCTCAGAAACGGCGTTCCCGTGCAGAAGCGATTCTTCGTTTCCACGCCGTTGCAGCGCGTTGCATCGTCTTGCATCGCGCTGCAGACAACGGATTCTAACAAAAAGGCCTGCGCGGCAATCGCGCGCGAAAATGACGCGCACTGCCTCCACCTTGGCTTTGTTTCGAGCCCTCGCCGCAGTTTTAGTTGCCTCGCCAAGGGCGAAGGAAAGGGTCACGGAATCGCGGAGGTAACCGGCTGAGACATTGAAAAATTGATGAAGGACTTCACTCGCACGAGTCCAAGTCGCTCCCACGCACAGAAAAATTCTACTTTCTACTGCCAAGAAAAGCGATTATTCAATTTACTTTACTTTCGTTAAATATGATGATCAAATATAATGGTCTTATCTTATATCTTATAAATTTATATTTTGTATCATCTTATACTATCTTATATTATACACTGAGAAAAATACTGGAAAATTTATTTGTGAAATATAAAATTTATATTTTTATAAAATAAAGTTAATTTCTGTGCATAAACTTTATATCTCACGAATAAATTTTCAAGTATGTTTCCTCAATCCTTCAATCACAAGAATATTCTTTATAATATTTTTAAAATATATGTTTATCACAAATTTGAGAAAAACTCGTTATCATGTACTCAAAAGAAAAATTTATTCTTTACTTACGTTTCTATTTTCTATTTTATATTCTATCTTTTATATTCTCTATTTTTCCCTATTATACGCGAATATTATAAAACTTTATTGAAAAAAAAGTTAGTTCGACTCAATATGCTGAATAAACCGAATTTTTATCTCAATTTAATATTCTGAATTAAAATGCTAAACTTATTAGAAAATTTAGAATAAATTTTGAACAAATTTGATGCTTATATTAGATGAAGTTATGATAGATTTGTGGGTATATATATAAACTTATAAAATACTTGAAGCACAAGTAACATTCACTTGCATGCAGCATATATTTTTCTGTGTATACGCATCGGGATAAATGTGCTATGAATTTGTAAAAGAGCACGTTATTGTCGTTACGCGACAATTATATCACTGGTATCGTAACAATATCTTTGTAATTTCATACATACATGTGGTATCGTATACTGAGAAAAAAATATTTGAATTATTTGTCACAAATAAAAATATCTTTCACAGAAATAAACTGTATTTCCCTGAAATAAACGTTGTATTCCAGAGAAATAAATTTATAAGATAAATATTTTTTCTCAATATATACCTATATACAACTAATAAGGAAAATATTATTATTATTTAATCACGAGATTAGAACTCAAACTCGAATTGATTACTTTATATCTCGCGGTTGTGTAAATTTTCTGTCACGTATAGCGCGAAATTTACGAAGAAATGCAGTTTGCATCATTCCACACGATTCCATTATAGACGTTCTGGATGATCGCTCATCGTGAACGAGAAACTATAGTCGATTCTATAACTATATAACTCTTCCTTTCTCACCGCGGATGGTCGCAACGCGGATGATCATTTTTGTGAGAGCATTGTTTACCCTGTCCACTTTTTCCTTGGCTCAAGCGTCAAGAACGGACCGTGTAAACTCGCCTTTAATGGAACAAGGAGGAACGGATCCCGCTTCCTCGCCGTCTCTCGTCTCCTTTCTCTTCGAGAGAGCGACCACGGGGGCGAAGCATTGTGCTATCGATCGTTTTCTCGTTCCCGAGGCACAGAATAGCTCGAATCGCGGCACGACGTGAATTCGTGACTCTCGCGCGAGGTTCGATCGACCGTCTCGCGACGAGGAGGCGGAGGTGGTGCACCGAGGGTGGACAAGGGAGGAGAAAAAGCGATCGTGTGCACCGCGATCGCGAGAGCGAACGGACGAACGGAAGAAAGCAGGAGCAAGCTATAGCGCGCGCGAGTGAGACAGAATGATAGAGAGACGATCTAATAATAGGACCGGCGTGTACATTAACGAACTTCCGTGAGAGCATCGTTAAGGGCGCCGAGAAACCGGAAAGCCGTGGCAAGGAGGTAGGCGGGGGGAGGGGGAGGGAGAACGAGCAAGCAGGGAGAGGATAGGAGGACGAAAGGGACGTGAGGAGGTGAGGGAGGAAGGGCGTGAAAGAGAGGAGGCTCGGGAGTAAATTTAGACGGGCGCCTTCTGGCCAAAGCAGCTGTGAAAACTCGTCGATGAATCGACGCTAAACGCGCGCCTCCAACGTTGCGTCGCGTCGCGTCCGCGAGGAATCCGGATATTTAACCCCTTCGTGGGCGTACGGTATATCGGTCTTTCTAAATTCGCACGCTGCACGGATAAACCTGCAGGATTTTGCAGCAAGCCATGTACACGCTACAGCCTGAAAGGACTACTAAGAGAAAAAAATATCTAAAAAACGAGAAATACTTAATCGTATTATTAGGTACCAATAACATATATATATATATATATATATATTTACTTATAAACTTAGATTCTTTCATTTGAATAGAATACACGCTTGCTCTCATAAAATGCTAAGATTCCAAGAAAATGTATATTTCCTTATTTGAAAAATATTTCGTCTCAGAATAAAAATATGTATATCAGTATAAAAATATGTGTTATTAGTACTCGTCGAATATATATTTTTTATCTTTTAGATATTTTTCTTTTTTAGTACTTTTCAATATATAATGACGATGTGCAACATCTTGGACAAAAATTTAAGAGAATTCGATCCGAAAGTAACATTATTTCCATTACCTTCCGTCTTCATTGCTCCTTATTATATTTTCTACGCAAATATATAAAGCGGCAAAAATCCTGACTAGAAATTTTATGGTTCTGATTAAATTAATACAGATCAATTCTTTGATTATATAAACTGTTATGGAGTCCTAATTATTAATAAAATTCTGATTACAATGTTGCATGAGTTATCAGGACTCGACATAACAGCGCCTTATATAAACCAAATAATTGATTGGAATCTGACTAGAATCGCGAGATAAATTTTTTAATCGGAATAATACGCAAATTGCGTCCGCAATTCCTTCGTTAAGGCTCTTGGTGAGTCATGAGAAAACGCATGCCAAAAATTCTTACATGTCGTTTTCAAATAAAAAAATATTTATATGAAAGAACAAATCGCTCGAGCATACACTTGTAGAATCCTTCAAAAACTATCCTTTTCCCTTGGCAGTCAATAAATAACCTCAAAATTAATGTGACACGCAATCTTCCACTTCAGCCTACCTTTCCTCCTGATATTTCACTACATTAAATTTACGACTATTTATCGACTGTCAAAAGAGAAATATGGTTATCGAGTATTTTACAAGTGTCCTCCAGCGATCTGAAATGTTTCTTCAATACAAAGATCTTTTTATTTGGAAACTAGGAGCTTTAATAGGCATGCGTCGCAAGTAATAGACATCGCGGAATTCATTAAAATTATACATAGCAAAGCTGCTCGTCGCTGTAATGTCCCAGAAGCAATTTACGTTGAAATGAAATGTTACGAATACATATACCATGTCTCCCTCTCCCTTTTTCTTTCTCCCTCTCTCTCTCTCTCTCTCTCTCTCTCTCTCTCTCTCTCTCTCTCTCTCTCTCTC
>NW_022639528.1:592363-613260 GCF_010583005.1 Odontomachus brunneus | reverse complement strand
TCTCTCTCTCTCTCTCTCTCTCTCTCTCTCTCTCTCTCTCTCTCTCTCTCTCTCTCTCTCTCGTTGTCAACGAGTTGACGCTCGCGCGTAGAAACAGCGAGATAACGCGCCGTTGCAGAGTTCGCGCTTTTACAACTAACAGCCGATAATCGTGTTTCATTTTCAGCGCGACGTGTGTCCGAATGCAGCGGCGTCGTCGGTGCGAGTGCGAGCGCACAATAATTGCAGCGCGCCTCCCGCCTACAACCCTATCTAGCGGTAATTTCACAGAATGAGGTGCATCATTATATGGCGCGCAACGCGGCCGTGCGCGTTATTGTGCGATCCAATACGAGCCCCGTGCAAACTCTCCGAGAGCGCGGCGCCCACGAAGTTTCCAAATTATACCGGGCCGGCAGACAGACAGACAGACGGCACGCGCGATGAGAACAGAAATGATTCGCCCGAGAGAGCCGGTGTGCGCGGCAACTTTTGCTGCGAATGGAATTTTGCTGGAACAAAACCTATCGCACAAACGACGGTATCTCGAAATCGCGCTGCGCCCGCGACAACCACGAGAAGTGCGGGGTAATTTGCGTCGTGCGATCGCGCCACACACCGGAGCAAATACCGCGCGTGTTTGAACCCGCGCGACCTCGACTAATCTGACGACTCATCGGGACGCGATGGAGCTGATACAATCTCGACGATTCCGCATTTCGATACGCGCGAGAAACGCCAGGAGATCGTGCCCACGGCGCAATAATTAAAGCGAAGCATTTTTCTGCTGCTACGACAGAACCCGAAAATTGAATTCGGATTACGCGCCAGTTCTGAGCGCTCGAGAGACTCAGCATGACGAAGCCAGCACTCGAGCCAACTTTCTCGTGCGAGCCCCTCTTACGCGACGGGCTAACTGCGGATCGATCTGCTGGAAAAGATCAGAAATTTATGTATCGCGTTCGAGTGTTCGCATAAATCTCGGGGCCGCGCTGCAATAAATTCCCGAAGCGCGGCGTTTCTCGTGTTGCGTGGGGAACAGCGAGGAAAGCGTTCCCGGAACATTTTATTTATCCGCTTCTTCAAACGTTGTTTCGAGTACTCCGTCGGCGTCGACGGCGGAGTTTGTGTTGAGAGTTGGTAGCTACAGTCCTGTGATCCCGACTAAACGAGCAGGGAACTTTTTATACGTTCAAGTTACGAGAAATTAACGAAGCGAGCTGATTAGACGAAGCAATTCGATAAACAAAAACGCTAAGCACGAAGGCGCGCTTTGTAAACAATCAATTCGAGATTTCTTAGCGCAGCCAAATATATATAAACAAATCCCCGACATAGAATTCAATTAAGTGAAACGAATCTAATTAAATTTTCTTCAGATTTTTATGTAAATGTGTCTACAAAGCCGAGAGCATATTTACATAATTAATACATCGTTCATTGAAATTAAGAGTTAAGGAGGATTAAATGCAGGCAGGTTATCTTGAGAGGTAATCAAATATCCAATAACTCTCTCTCATAAATCCCTTAAGTCCCTTCTTAAGAGACTCAGATTAGATCGCTAGAATGCTAAAATATTAAATAATCATTAAATAAGACTTTCCTCATGTGTGCTACGATAAAACGATAGTAGGTAATAATTTATAGCGTCAAAAGTCAACAGCCTGTATAGTGTCGTGTTTCGAGACTGTCCATGAATCTTTCAAGATCGCTGGAATTTACAGGATCGATATGGAGCCAAAATTTCAACACGAGCAACGATCGAGCGAAGGTCCGAGCGCGACTGCTGATCGGCGCCGGCGATTTTTTTTGAGCGTAAAGCGGACGACAAGTTCATGAAGACGCATGGCGAATTATAAGTCGCTTACCTAAATGACGCGATTAAGGAAAAATATGGAAACACTGCACGCGAATGCGGGGAAGGCCGCGGAAAGCCGGGCACGGCGAGGGAGTACGTCAGCGGAAGTTATCGCGGCACGCGTGCGACGTGAAATTAATGATGGGATCGCGTGCAGACCACCGAAACACGAGGGTTGCACCTGCACGGCACGGCCTTAAAAAGCAGTGAAGGCATGCGCAGGACAGACGCCCTCTTATTTCTTTATCTCCGTCGTAAGTTCTTTTGCGGGAACAAGCGTGCTATCGGTCGCGTCGCGTCTCGTCTCGTCGCGCAAATCACGTACAGCAATTAGCTGTTGCTGCAAATTATATCGTCTCGAGTAAAGCGGTGGGACAAAACAAGTAATGTCGCAAAAAAGTATGAGAGCGTTTATTTCGTAAATGCGAATTAGAGCAGAAAGAGAAAAGGAGGATCATTGAGAATGAAATTCAACGAAATCTACACACATGCCACATTCAAGTAAATATTCAAATATTTGTTAAGTTTATGTATCCGTCAATCTGTCATAAGTTCATCACAAGTTCATAAATTTTATTCTAAATACACTGAACTCTAGTAAGTTTAGCATTTCAATCAAGGAAATTGAATTAAAACAAAAATTCGGCTTGCTTACTACACAGAGCCAAACCAACTTTTTTTTTGACAGAGTTTTATTCTTATAAAGAGAATATTTAAAATTCTTCTTTTGAGTGTATAAGAATGAGCTTTTCTGTCGTGAGTATATATATTTTAAGACTATTATCAACAAAATATTCTTCGTTGAAAATGAATTTCGAATTCTCTCTTTCGACAAGAGTTCTCGTCGCGATGAATTTCGAGCTAAATTTCACGATCCGAGCGTCGAGCGATGATCGCTTCTAAAAATTCTCTCAATCTCCCGGTTGCGCTTTTTCTCTCTCATTCACCAGCGAGAACCAAAAATTCTCTCTTGGTAAATGGAATTTCTCTTTCAAAAGAGCGCATTCTCTTCAAAGGAAACCTTTTAGCGGGTTCACTCCGGGTCCGAAAAGAGATTAAAACTCGCCGCGACACCCCACGAAAAATCTCGCGAGGGTGCACATACGCGCATGTACACCGATACATTACCGAGGGTCGCGGACGTAAAGTGACTCGAAGGGGGTAGGTCGGAGAGGGTGCGAAGATAAACCCTGTAAACATTCGCGATAAAGGCGTCCCTGGGGAAAGAGGACCGAACGGAAGAGACGAGTGCCGCGAGAGCCCCGTCGACAGCAATATTGTTCTAAGATTTGAGACGGCCGGAAGAGAAAGAAAAAAACGCCGAAGAGAAGTCAGAGATTTCGTTACGCCCCCGAATGTAAACCCGCATCGAGGGTGCACTCGAGTGACGGCGTTGTTAGCAAAAGCGGGGGACCCGCCGCGAGTCCTTAATGCGGAAAATACTCAATTAATCCTTTAATCTCACAAGGAGGCTTTGATCAAGGGCTCGCCGACAGGGGAAAATATCATGCACATCGTGGAGCAGAAAGATCGATAGGTAATGAAATAAGGACGAATAATGCACGCAGGCATACGGAAACAGATGCCTGGCGTAAGTAAATGACCGTTTACGTGAGATGCATCATGTGAAACGTTATGTAATATTCATGAAACAGTTGATTAGGAAACTAAATTGTTTTCGACAATTATCAAAAATGTCAACTGAAAATGAAAATCGTGATACACAATAGTAGGGAATTTATTTGTTTAAGTATCAAGGCATTGTGTATAATTGCGAATTATTAATCCTCTCTGTACTCGCAAGTCTAGTTATATTCGATATAACATTTTATTCCAACAGCTTGGATGTCAAGGTACTTTATCGTACACATTGAGAAAAAATAATTAAATCGGTAAAATCGGCGGTCGCCCATCTTCAAGGAAATATCTTTTTATTGTCAAAATTGCAAAGTTAGTGCAACAATAGGTTGATATAATTATTGACCAAATTGCAATTATTGAATATCAATTGATAACATACGACAACTATATACAGAGAGAAAATTATAGTTAAAATTATAATACAATTTTAATAGTCCAGGGATAGGCTGACACTATTACAAAAATTATAATAAAACATAATAAAAATGATTATAAACATAATAATTTTTATTATATTTACAGCAACTTTTATTATGTGTTCATGGTCACTTTTACCATATGTTATTATAAATTTCATTATAGTGCCACTCTAATCCAGAGCTCGCAGTTTTGTTACATCAGCAGCACGCTAGCAGCGCGGTGGGGGAACTCACACAAGCGAGCGCCTGTATCCGTGAGCCACACGGACACGGGCGTTCGTTTGTGTGAGTTCCCCCACCGCGTTGAGCTCTGCTCTAATCCCGGAATCCCAAAATTGTATTGTAATTTTTACTACAATATTCTCTCCGTGTATAATTCGTTCAATCGACTAAACATATGCTCGAACGAATTTTGTTCGTTCAAGTAAAATCTCATTAATTCAACTACTTTTTTTCTCAGTGATATATTGACAAAATCTAATGTCCTCTCTTCGCTTTTTGGAATTGAATTTTACCTTATTTTATTAATAAGCTGTCAAGAACAAAATATTGAATCTATTATAAAACGCAGAAATATGATGTACGTGAAACTATGTAACATATTCGATGCGTCGTGCAATAATGAAAAGCATGCGAGAGAATAATAATAATAATAATCTGCTGCCGACAATACAAGTAATCATTGTATCGACGATGAAGGATGCGCGGCGCACTTATCGCCATATGCAACGGTTCTGCGGTGTTTGCTATCTTGCAGTATGCGGTATGTGCTTTGTCGTCCTGATAGTAATGTTTGCAAACGACAGCAGTGCTAGATAAGAGCCGGCATCATCGCTAACGCTGATCGTTCGCTCCACATTCCGAGGTCGATGCGACGCGACCTCGCGCGAAAATACGATTAATTAATAGCAGGCACTTTCGGTAATCCGATCGATCAACTTTAGTTTATCCGATTTCCCGTTCGGAGAAATTCGGTGAAACTAACAGACTGATTTGAAACCAGTTAAATTAAAATTGCAATTAACGACGTTGAGAAGTGTAAATAATTCAGACAAATCTCCTCTTGATGATGCGAATTAAATTGCAGCAAAGAGTATTGGTCGTTTACAACGAAATATTCGTGTCCGATTATTATTCTTCATTATTCTTCACTTCGCGAAAATATTTCCTAAGCTCGCATAATAAGATATTTCTTAAGCTCGCACAATAAATCACTCTCTCTTTTTGGTTAAAAAACCTACATGAGAAGAAAAGAGAGACCGCTGGAACCGCTCTAAGAGTTATTTTTATTGGGCATTTTTTCCCGTCTGGGTGCTGAGCCGAGTGCGCCGCGGAAAAGGGTGTGTACATCCCACACAAATACGCGCACAGCACACACGTATAGCAGCCACGCCACTTTCATATACGAAAGACAAATAGAGTTTCATACAGACGCGCGTACACGAAACGGGACGAGTGACTCGCACACATACAGAGAGAGAGAGAGAGAGAGAGAGAGAGAGAGAGAGAGAAAGAGAGAGAGCTGAATTTCACGCATACACGCGTGTGTATACATGCACATAAGCACACGCGCGCGCAAGTGCACGCAGCAAAAAGGCCCTTCTTGGTTTCTGTGCCCGGAGCATTTCCTTGTTAAAGAGCATCGTGCCACGCGGAAAGAGAACGAACTTGGTTAATAGACGACTACGCACATTTATACAGGCTGTCTCATTACTATCAGCTGCCTTCTCGCCTGATCATATACGTTATAGACACTCTTTAAAAAGAAACTCCAAATTCATTAACTCTTACAGCCCGAGTGGTTCTTTGCCTGACTTTTACAGTCTTTAGACTAGAACTTTTTCAGAGACGTTAAAGGATAGACTAATAAAAAGAACATGACATCCCCGCTGCGCCACTGTAATGATTAATAGTCACTTCCCGGGTCATGCGGTAACTATTTTTTTATTTATTCTTTTTTTTATTTAATCACACAAAAATCTCCTTTTTTGATTTAAGAATCGTGGAAAAAAAGAAATTTATTTATTTTTGATAAAATTCTGCAAAAATGTGCAGTGTATCTAATAGTAAAGTAAAAATCACTCGTGTGCACGTAGATTGGATCACTAAATCTTCAGACTCTCTGTATGATAGTAAAAAAAAAATCAAAATATAAGACAAAATATCTTTTATTATTATTTGCATAAATTTCAAAGTATATTATTAAGTAAAATATTAAAAATTTGTATGATATAAATATATTTATATATTTACCTTTTCTTTAATTTTTATATAAAAAACCTTTTTTTCTTACAAATTTGTATGGGAAAATTGTATAATAATAATGGTAATAATAAGAAGAAAAATTGTAGTAGTAATTTCACAAAATTGCTGCCGCGCGCCACTATGATGGCTTCCCGGATTGTAAGAGTTAAGGAGAGTCTAAGACCGGGAGGAGGCAGGAGCTAGAGAGATTGCTCAGTATTCGTACGACGTCCTGTATAATTCGGCATAAAGGAGAATGATAGAATGCAGGATGGAATTTTTTGATGAACCGCGAATATCACGGGCGGAGGAAAAGCGAGGAAAACGGAGCGCGAAGAGAGCGCCGCGAGGACTTCATCGATCGGCGGTAACTCAATATCCTTGAAAAGCGCACAATGCGCCATAATTGCGATGGAGGTCACGAGCAAGGTCAATAACCGCGTACAATCCGCGTCAAAATGACGACGAACGTTTTCGCGACTCTTCTCGATTATATCTGAATCGAGATAGCGAGGTGGTATACGACGTGCGCGCGTAGTGTAAGTAAATGTGTAAAGATACAAAAATCGAGCATATCGTGCAAGAAAAACGGTCCATTGACTTCGCGGTAGTCAGCGCGATTGGCATGCTTTCGCGATTCGTTCTAGCGTTCTTATCGAAAATGTGAAGGTCCATCAAATTCGTGACTGCAGAACTTTTGTTTCTAAAGAGAGTATGACACAAAATGCCCGAAAATATATAGATATCCGAATATAGTCACGTGAAACCTCCTACACGAAGATAACGAAAGCGTGATCCTCGAAAACGCTTATCGACTCGCTTATAGAGCGAGAGCGACAACCAACAGCCGGCTCCCGTACTGCTCGCCGGTATTTTATCGCTAACACTCGTAATTCACTACTCGAGTGACCGTCCTCAACACGAGAGTACTCTCACCCAGTGCACATAAACATGCCACTGTTCTCCCTCAGTGTATGAGAAAGAGAGAGAGAGAGAGAGAGAGAGAGAGAGAGAGAGAGAGAGAGAGAAAGAAGGAGGAGGGAAGAGTACACGCGTGCGAATCGCCGCGTGAAATTAACTCGCGAACAGTCGCACCTTAGAAACGACACGCTCACCCATGTCGACGCGCCAAAAGTCTTTTACGGAGATATCACGTACTTTCAAGCCATCCAATTAGCATTCGCACGCTCATTGTAAAACTACGGAAGAAACGCATTAATATTTGATTTCAATAAGAGCAGAAGAGAAAACTGGCTTATTTTTTTGGATAATCGTCTCGAAAATTTCGACTGGAAATGTAACACAATAGTAGAACATATATTCGCTTAAATATCAGAGCACTGTGTATAACTGTTTGAAAATGATAAACCCTTTACACTCGCAAGACGAGCTATATTCGATCTAACATTTTATTCCGGTCGGTTTGTCGGACTATACTTGATACGAATATTTCTGACGCTTCACCATATACACACACTGAGAGAAAAGAATATCTAATAACTAAAAATATTTATTCGGTAGCACCATATAAATATTTGTTATTTTCACTTTTCAAAAATAAATTGCTCTTAATAAATAAAAATATGTCGTTCCTAAATTTCTTAAAATAAGTAAAAATGTCTAAAAAATAAAAAAGAAATATTTATTCGGAGTGGATACCAATAACGTATTTATTTGAAACTAAATTCTTTTATTTAAATAGAATAAACAATTGCTTTCATCAAAAGCTGAGGTTTTAAAAAAATGTATATTTTCTTATGTGAAAAATATTTTACACATTAGTACAAGTAAATATATTATTAATGCCCACTGAATAAATACATCTTATTTCTTAAATATTTTTTCTCTCAGTGTATACACCGATTCAGTAAGACAAAAATTTAATGTTCTTTCTTTACCTTTAGAACTGAATTATATTTTATTTTGTTAATATAAAATGTTGAAACACGAAATGTTGAAATTATTATGCAAAGAGTTAATATATGTGAAACCACATAATACGTTGCTCGCGTGTTTAAAGTCTACGCGAGGGTCCAAAAGTTTTCAACCACGTTTCTCGCAGCGTTATCGAGCGTAGCATAGAAGCAGTCAGTCGCGATAATCGGAGTGGAGTCGAGCCAAAATCCGCGTCGCGTTTTGCGCCCACAATCGCCGGTGGCCAATGTTATCATTAGTATTATTACCATTATCGTCATTAGTGCGAACGCTCCATGCCGCGCACGAGCACGCCTCTCTCGAAGGAGAAGCATCGGCGACACATCGCCATGCCTCGGCAATGACTTCCGGCACAACCGTAATCGGCAGCGAAGATTCTCCCTCCCTCCCTCCCTCCCTTAACGTACCCGGCTTCCAAGCTTAGACTCAATAAGTAACGATATCTAATGGGCCGCGATAAGGAGCGTTTAGCAGTACGGAGGAATGACTTCCGCATTGGAAACTCGGAATGTTCTGCAGCTCGGAGCTGTTCGCTTCTCCGTTTGCGGTCAAGACGCCCTCATCGAGACGCTTGTGATCTTAATGAGCTCGACTCGATTTTAATTGGAACATATCGTTCAATTTATAGATGCGCGTATTCGAAGATGCCACGTTTTTAAATATTGAAGATATCCTCTGTTAGCTAGCTGGACGATCTAAGTGGCGCACGTGTATTACCGACGACGAGTGTTACAAATAGTCACGCAAAACGCTTAGCTATTTAAATTTCATTCCGACCGACTTGTGTATTGTACCGTTACTTTTTCCACCGACCCTTCAAATATTCCGCGGAACGCGCTTACTCAAACCGTTTCGAAACTCTCACCGTGTCCGGATTGTCTTGTTGTCGACGAACCAGCTTGACATATCTCTCCAGTACACCGACTTCCATATGCCTCTTGTACTGCTCGTCGTCGATGGTAATACCAAGTGGAAGAGACGCCGACTCAACACGTCGCGACAAACACCGGCACTGGACATACCGAGGAACGAGGAGATCACTCGCTAATAACGCACTTACGAAACATCCCGACGATCGCACATCGCTATTTCCAATAATCCCGATACCAGGTTCGTTTTTCTCTTTTTTTCGAAGAAGAATTTCCCCTGAACTGATGCACATTGCTGCAATAAGTTGCAGTAAGGCTCGATCTACAATAGATGGAGTAAGGAGTAGGAGTAAGAAATAAGCAGTAAGCAAATTGACCAATTCCACTCTTACGTTTCAAAAATAATCGATTGCGATTGGTCTGTTTACTTACTGCTTATTTCTTACTCCTACTCCTTACTCCATCTATTGTAGATCGGGCCTAAAACAGAATATACTTATCTCACTCCAACTCATTGCATCAGTGCATACCGGTTCAAGAAGTTCTTCGAAAAAGTGCAGGCCTAATTTCCGCGCGAGACTCACTTTCGACGGACAAAACACGCGGAGCGATGTCGATCTAATCAACTTCAACTTCAATAACTGGCTCCAGGCTTCTCTAAGAATTTTGCCTCAACGCCATTACACGACGATTTTGGTGTCAATACCGACTGCCCGACGCAAAGAGATCGATATCCAAGATGGCCGCGCAATCGTTTATGTGCGCCGAAAATGCACGCAACGACAGCAATGAACATTGCTGCGCTCCAATAGCGCACTCTGTGCACTCTGTTCTACGGGTGTCTTGCTATTCGATAGATCGATATTTACTGGATATTTTCTAGTAACCATATTCGTTTCTAGCTACGCATTTACCATGACTGTTGATTAGTCCAAAAAGTGGAAACGTGTTTCTTGGGTTAATCAACAGTCATGAGAAATGCATAGCTAGGTACAGATGCAGCTGGTTGGAAATGTTTAGTAACTATCGATCTGTCGACGGTAAGACATCTGCGAGATTGAGTACATACGCACTGAGAAAAATATTTAAGAAATAAAATATATGTTTATATTCGGTGTGGGTATTAATAATAAATTTATTATATTATAAAGTATTTTTCAAATAAGAAAATATACACTTGAAGAAAACGATATTTCAAAATTTATTTGTGGAACAAAAGTTTATTTACAGCAAATAAATTGCTTCCGTTACAAGTTGAAAAACTAAAGTTTTAAAAAAATATACACTGAGAAAAAATACTTGAAAATTTATTTGTGAGTTACAAATTTGATTCACAAAAATAAACTTTACTTCATAAAAATAAACTCTATATCTCACAAATAAATTTTTAAGTATTTTTTCTCAGTATACATTTTTTTAAAACTTTAACTTTTCATAAAACCAATTGTTTCATTTATTTAATAAAGCAAAAGAATTTAGATTTAAGTAAATATGTTATTAGTACCCACCAAAATAATTTTTATTTTTAGATGTTTTCTTTCAGTGCGAAAATTGTGAAAGTTGCGTTAGTAATGTTTGTACATTGCGAAAGGCAGGTTCTTCACGAACGTGACATACAATAAATGTCCTTGGTTTTCATTTAAAATAATTCAAAAACGTGTACAAAAGCATGTCGCTCTTTAAATGTTCAATGTTAAAATCTGGACGAATAAATTCGCTCACTTAACTTATTTAGTATCAAATATCGTTAATTTTCTATTTTTTTTTCAATTAAACAACAAGCGCATACACAGACAGGATTTTATTATCAAACATCGTTAATTTTCTATTTTTTTTTCAATTAAACAACAAGCGCATACACAGACAGGATTTTATTATCAAACATCGTTAATTTTCTATTTTTTTTTCAATTAAACAACAAGCGCATACACAGACAGGATTTTATTATTCATTAACCGCCTTTTTCCTGCAACGTCTATTTGCTCCGAAACATGAGTGAATGATAAATGGAGTATTTTTTGACATTGACGAGACGTCACTTATAGCACCGCGTTGCGCAACGGGGACCGCGACAGTTTCTATTGCAATTCCAAAGGTGTTCCCGGTGACGAAATAAAGGCATAGACACGGACTCACCGCAGCTTGTCGTCTCGCAAGTCGACTCCCCCCTCCCCCACCCCAAGTATTTTCCGGATCGTTAAACATCGTGTCGAGCAAGCATGTCGCTCATTGACCCTCGTGTTCCAAGGATGTCCCATGGAAATCAACCGGTAAAGACGTCATCGTGCGAAATAATCACGTGTGATGATTGCTAGTTCTAAGAGTTATGTCTTTGAATGTATTCAGAATGCGTTTCACGATGATAAAAGCGATAGTCTCTCATTAAATGCGTAACAACATATGTAAACATTTACATGCGCGATCGCGCGGATCTAATCTATCAGGGTGTAGATTTTGCGATTTTTTTTTATACGGCACACGTTTGCCGTCGTTATCGTCGGCAGACGTGATCTCTCCTCCCCTCTGACCGAAAATCGAGCATCATTACGAAAAGACGAGGATCTCGCGTTATTCGGAGACTCCGGGAGACACGCGCGAGTGTCACTCGAGACAAGACGGATGAGAAACTGCGCGATCCTCTCTCGCGACAAAGAAACTAGACGGACTAGGCAGCGAAATCTTGCAACAACGAAAACGCGCTATATGCCCGTATAGTAATTTATTACCGACATGAAGCTATCACTAGACATGACTCCATTATCCTATCGTATCGCATGTTCCCTACAGGACAATATTTCTAGCTCAGAGCGCGAGAAAACTATGTATTTTCACTCTCTATAAATAAACAATATTCTCTCACTATCCCGCGTATGCATTTCATGTGTATTTAATAGATTTGTATTCCTGTACTTTTGAACGGAGAGAGTGTACAATTCTATTAAATAGATGCGGATATTTCACCAAATCGGTCAGTAATGAAAGCGCCGTTGTTTAGTTCCCTTCTATATTATAGATTAGAATTAATTTCATATTATCCCGCTTTCACACACATACACACACACACGAAATCTGAAAATATATTCAAACAGCTATGACTATCTGTAATTCCATTATCATGTATTATATGTTTTTGTACAGGGTGATATTTCGAGCTCAAAGTGTGGAAAAAGAACTATATATTTTGTTAGAATATTCTTCTTCTCTCCGTTTCGCGTACATTTCGTGTGTACTTAATCAAATTTCTGAACTTTCGGAGTGTACAATTCTATTGAATAAATCGACACGAACATTTCGCCAAATCGATCAGCAATAAAAGCGTCGTCGTTTAATTCCCCCTACAT
The DNA here is from genome assembly GCF_010583005.1 of Odontomachus brunneus. NCBI lineage: Eukaryota > Metazoa > Arthropoda > Insecta > Hymenoptera > Formicidae > Odontomachus > Odontomachus brunneus. The sequence continues at coordinate 600,974 of NW_022639528.1, read as the reverse complement.
TACAGGTTAGATCGAACCTGATATACATTAACCTGACTTCTTCTCACAGTCTGAAGATACATTCGAACAATTCGAAACGCGCGGAGATTGTTATAATTCGAACGTAAGATGCGAAACAGCGCGCCACGCAGCGGTGCTACACGAAGTTGGGCGACGAAGCATTGCGAAGGGCAAGCAAGAAAAACACTGTTTACTTTTTTTGCTACGTATATTATTCCGGCTGGCTGCCGGCCGAGCTATCTGAATGAACGAGAATTTGCGAACGTGACGAATTCACAGACAATTTCGTTCGCATTATTCGAGTGAGCTGTCCGAACCTCCGACAACGAGCTGCTCGAACATTCCGCGTTACTAGAAAATTCGGATCACTTGTCCTAGTCTAAGCAGAGAACTTTCGATCAGACATCTTTGATCCCGAGATCAAATATGTCCCTGAGCACCGTATCGTGGAGCTCTCGCATGCAAATGTCTACGGAAATGCTACTCACCGGGATGATGCGTCGCGCACTCCTCGCTTCCCTCCTGCCGCCGGTATGGCTCCGCTGAATCCGTCCCCACAGCCGTCACACAGAGATACGGTCACACACCTCGTCGTCACGCACTGCGTCGAGCTTCTCGTACGCGACTCCACCACGACCCGCCAATTTCGGATTGACGGACAGACAGACGGATCGGACGCGATAGACTCGAGCGCGTCTTCCTCGTGCACGCGGCAGGCACCGTCGCGGAGCCGCGCGACCCGGGACTGAGTGTCTCTCTCTTGCACGAGAGCGCCGAGCGCGGAGATACGTTATCGATACGGGCCTCGGGCCGACATGCACTGACTGCCGCGACGGCCGCCTCTCGCGCATCCCGTCATCGGTAAGGAGAGCGCGCGCGCGCGCGCACATCCACGGTCGTGCGACGCCGCCGTTCGCGCGCCGCAGCGACATCTGTCGGACACCGCCGGAACTACGTCAAGCCCGCGACGGAGCGCGAGTGGAGCGAGCAATCTTGAATTCGAATTCAATTTTGTTTGCTGCGTAGAAAAGCGCACCTAAAATGTTCAGTGCAATGCGTTGTCTCGCGAACATCAAAAGAAATCATCATTTCTTCATTATCATTACGTATTGTTATGGGATTCACCAATCACTTATAATGAGATAATTGTCTTGAATAGAAATATTTTAATGTTGCGTGCAAAGAGAGAGATTATGACAATCTCTTAAAATGACACTTGATGAAAGAAATATATATTTTCCAAATAGGTATAGGGGAGACTTGTCAAAATAGATACGATTGCATTCTCTGCTTTATCCGCATAAGAAAACTACCTCGCGTGTTACCGACGACAATCGATCGATGTAAATGTAACTGTCGCTGTTTCAGCTTTATGTTAACACGCGTCTTCACTTTATCAACACATGATCGTTAGAATTCGCGAGTAGAGTCTTGGACAGGAATCCTCATTCCCAGGAAAGCGGCCGAGTAATTTCCTTTGCCGGGATCGTCGAATACGACCTTGTCGTTGACCACCCAGCGGCTGTAGCGAATTTCCGAGACAAGATTGAAGCCCAATTTCGTCGCCAGCGATTGACTGAGGCCCGATGTAAACACACCACCGATTGCTGGCATTTTCAGCGTGGAAGCAACCTGGACGCAGGCTGCCAGAAGGGACGTACCGATGCCTTTTCTCTGATAAGACGGATGGACGCAGAGAATATAAATACGAAAATATACGTCGCTATCGAATTCTCTATATGCATTCGTTTGCTTTATCACTGCATTGATAAGATGCATAATATCTTCCAGAGTGTCCCCTTCGAATTTCTAGAATAAACAAAATGACAGAAGTCATTAGATAAAGATTATCTATGCAATTCTTTTCTCATAATACAAAATAATAGTTTCATAATAACAAAACTGCGTAGTATATGTTTAAATAGTTACATGGAAAGGTTTTGTAATAAAAATTACTATGAAATTTTGTAACCGAAAAATATATCGACATTTTGCAGTAATTAATTATCCTTTCATTTCACATGTGCTGTTCATATTCAGAAATCGAAAATATTTGTTAAAAAATTTTAAGAACTATTGATTCCTAATAAAATTTATAAACAATTTTAGGAAATATTAACTAAAATATGCTATTAAAATATGCTACTAAAATATTCAAAAATTTACTATATTTTTAGCAAATTTCCAGTAAAATTTATTATGCTTTTTAGTAAAATAAACCTTACTGACATGTATCCTCCTATACAACTAGAAATATAATAAATGCAAAAAAGTTTAGAAATGGAAAAAAAATTATAATATAATCTCTATGTAGATATTTAATATTCTTTAGTTATCACAATTAATTTTATTTTATACTTACTAGTATACGATTATACGTATCAGATCTATCCGATTCACTGTTGACTCGAGTAACAGCGACTCCAATAACACGCCCCGATGTTAAACTGAGCGCGACCAAACTGGTGCTGTCCTTCATCCATGTTTTTATGAGATCCAGGAACGCGTTTACAGATCTCGAGTCTTCCAGCAAGGAAGCCGCCTTGCACATCGGTTCTTCTCGAAAGAAATGATGCTGTGCAAGGAACAAAGTCTCTCATTTTTGTATATTCATAAGAGATCACGTCAAATTGTTTATTTCGATGTTACTCCTCGATCGTATTGTATCGTAAAAATAATTATTGTTGAATAAAGTACTATCAATCCATTTAATTTGTCTAGCTTTTCAAAGTGACGTGATCTTCCGCAATAAAGACTGAGTAACGCACGGATTACTTTGCAAACAGATAGAATAAACATGATTTTCCAGCTAGAGTCCGGCGGAAAAATATTTTGCAAGTGAAACTACTATAGAGGAAAAATATGGAGAAGGTCAAGAAACAGGAAACATGTTTGCCGTTGACGTGTTTTCTGTTAAACGGAGTTCATAATTAACGTTCCCGAACTATCGCACGGATATTTGTCCCAAGTTTTCCTACTCGCGCTGCTAAACTTTTATCAAGCGCAAAGCTTCCTCGTACTGCGCTGCCTTAAGATCTTGGATCTTGCATGGCGCAAGTGATTTCCACTGTAGAGGCGCATATATCCTCGCTTCCATCTCGAGCATTAATTCATCCTTCTTTTCCTCTTCCATAATTATACTACTCGCTTCATCTCACACAATACTATTAATTCCGTAATAATGATAATTAACCACGAGTAAACGTCATTTAATACCGGCTGAAGCATGCAACGTATCAATTGTATTCCTCAAAATGGTTTTTATCGATTCTCGATCTAATGCAAAGTATGTTGTATGTATAATACAATCTGGAAACATAGTCTTAATATTTTATAATCTTAATGCCAAACAAATTTTTCTATTACATGCAATGTGTCCACATATTGGAGAAAGTAACTCCGTCGAAATAATCAACAATCATGATGCACGAATATGCACACTCATTACGCGCAATCGAAATTTGTTTCTGTAAAATGTTAAAGTTTCCCAGATTGTGTACAAAAATGTATCTCACAATCAGTTACGTGCATGCATTCCAATTGTATTTCTTTTTGAGTAAAATCTTACTACAAATCTATAATTCACGTCACATATACTATGAATTTTCCTCAAAAAAGACGTGTTAAAATATAATCTTAGAATAAGTTTTAAAAATCTCACATTTAAACAAATATTATCGAACATCAACAAAGATCATTAGAAAAATATAATAAAAAATATCCTGAAATTTAAATCTCCGTCGCTTTATAGAATGTCATAATTTAGTGTTAGATAAGGACAAACCTCGATAAAAAATTCCGAACCTGAATATTACTTCACACCTTGCGTGTACCTAACGTAGCATTGCATATCGTGTTACCTCACAGCTCTTACCAAGAAACAAAAACAGACTTGACGGCGTCGAAGAAGTGAAACGGATACTTCGATAATGTTCGTAAAATATTTATTAACTTGTTATTTGCACGTGTATGTATCGATACTTATCCAATTATTTATTTTTATTGTATGTGTTATTTACTAAATGTATTGCAGTGTCTGATTATTTAAATTTTATTAAAAATATTTTAGCAAACATACAATCGATTTCAAGTATAAAATTAAAATGTTATATTAAAAAATTAATACAAATACTTGATAATAATATAAGTGTGTATATACATTTTTGTCAACAAAATTTCAAATTATATGATTATTTAGTACTTTATATTTATACTACTTATGCATTTCCTTACATATTAAACACTGAACACATAGCAAACATAGAACAATAGTTTCTTACAAAAGTGATAAGAAGAAAACATGCGGAAACGCGATTAAAAAGAATAACCATTCTACTCCATGTTATCCTTATACTCGATACATGTACATGATGTACAATGAGAAAAGAAATATCTAGAAAATATATTTATTTGGTGGATACTAATAACATATTTACTTGAATCTGTATTCTTTCAAATAGAATAAACAATTGTTTTCACGACAAGATTTTAAGAAAATGTATATTTTTATACATGAAAAATATTTTATATTAATATAAATAAATATGTTATTATGGTATCTACCGCGAATAAATATTTACTATTTCTTAGATATTTTTTCTTTCAATATGTATGATATAAATCACAACTCGTCCTTAATTTCATGTTCCATTTCGTTTCCAGTATATTTTTGCAACGACAAGCTATCCCAAAATTTCAATCTCGTCGGGAGGGGATCTTGTTCCATGGCGATCTTTGACTTTCCTATGTACAAATATTCGAGAGCGTTCGACGTTTTCACCGGCTTCCACTTTACGGGGATTTCCCCTGTGATCTTTGGTGTTGGATTCCTGCAAAAATTCAATTGAACGTCCTGTCAGCGAATTACCCAACGACTTGATCTCAACGAAAGCAAAAACTTGTAATTATAATTACGAGAATATGGCTTCCACTCGTAGCTTTAATGTATTCAACAACAATTAAGCTTTGATATTTTAATACTTACCCTGAGTTCGCAAAATTGAACCAAAGGCTGGTCATAACATCGATCATGCGATGATCCTCCTTGCTTAACGGCGTGTCTTGGAATAATTGTTCACCCACGGGAAACAGATATTGCAAATCGTCCGCATGTGATACTCCGTAATCCTTAGTAGGATCGCCGAATAGGCTGCTGAAGGACGCGCTTCCTCTGTACGCGAAGTAGTAAAAATATGTGGGTGAAGATTGAGTGTGGAGATAATCTTGTACAGATGTGTAAGCGGCGTGAGTAAACCATGCGTCGCTATACAACTGCAAAATTAGAAAATCATATTAACAAGCTAATAGACAATCGTATAATAACAGATAACCGCAATTTAATTTAATTTAATTTAAACACTTGTGTATGAGATAAAAACGTGTGATTATAATTTATTCTCAACTTTATATGTGTGTGTGTGTGTGTGTGTGTGTGTGAGTTAATGTAATGAATTATTCGACGATTTATACTCACGTCGATGAGTTCGTGCCTGGTGGATTCGTCGACGGCGCGATCGCCAAAGTAAAACTTACGAATCTTCCTAGTTATCTCGTCGTGCATAGATTTAGGACACCTCTCATCGAACAACAAACTGATAGGAATTATGGTCTTGAACTCGTCATTCAGTTGCTTTACTGTTTTGCTGTCCCTGTAAATATCTGGAAAGCATCGTGAACTCTTGCATAAAGATACGATGACCCTTCATCAACATTTCATTGTTCATATGTAATTTACAGAAAATTACACATCTCGGGATATCATTATGGCGCTTGATAGCGTTCACGGGGAAATTCTTGAGGAGATTCGCATGGTCAATGTGTAAAAAACCAAAAAGCTCAACGCGGAGAAAGTTACTTGTTATTCAGGGACGCATGGTGACTTTTCGATACTTGAAACGAATAATATTTGCTTTAAGCCGAATAATCTCACCAATAAAGTTTTACAAAGTTAGTAAAAAGTTACAAAGAAAAATAATTCTTTTGCTTACTATTTTGCTAATGAATAAATACCTACAAAAAAAATTATTTTGCAAAATTTTCTCCTAAATTTGTTCTTCCTTTTAAATTGGAGTCTTATTGTTCACTCACGTGGTACTCGCAGGGATCCTTCTTCCGACGTGATCCCTGACATCCAAGGTATATCAGCGATGCGGCCGTGTTTCGTGGAGATTATAGGATCCTCCGTCAAAAAAGCACCTGGGTGATTGGGCTCGATCACCGGTCTGAAGGGTATCATCGGGCAATAACCGAAGACCTGCGATAAGATACGGTTAATTAAATAAAATTATATGAAACTGTCGAAGAGTCAGAGTGTACATAAATCATAGTACATAAAGCATAAGTGTACATAAAACAGTTTTCTTGACAATAAAAAGATGATACGTGGATGCAAGAAGACAATATATCACGATAAATTATACAAATACGACATTAAATACATAAATACGGATTTTACGAAGCAAACACTGTCTTTATCTGTGTCTTTATCAGGATAAATAATTATTTAGTCTTTCTTTCAGTCTCTTTCTTTTATTACTACTTTCAGATCGCAACATTTGGCTCATATGCTTGCAGTGTGATTGTTTTTCCACGTTAAAGTCAACGAAAATAACTCACTAGAATATTCGCAAATTCCCATCGTTGATGCTGTAATCGTTTGGCTCAAGGTTTCTTTATGAATAATTCAAAGTTTGTTTATCGGGTGTGTATCATTTGTATGAATAATTTTCTACATTTTATTTCATGCAACGTCAATCGACGATAGAGACGTCAAACATGAAGCACGAATAAAAAGAGTGGAAAACACACAAACGGGAAAACACATGATCGACACACACAAATATATATGTATTCGCCAAACTGGTTTCTCATATTGGCAGAACATGAATATTTGTTCAGTACATCGCGTCTCAATTAGATATTCATTTTTACTCGATTATTCATTTTTATGAGCAGTTAGTATAAACAGAAAATTATCTCGGACGAAAGAAATTTCCACAGCGCTGCTTATAACAACGCATTACGTTGAAAATAACTACATCGAAAATATATTATACGTAAGAACTTTACAAATATATTATACGTAAGAACTTTACAATTAAAAGAAAAATACGCTGTATATGTGTTGAAAAAAGAAATATCTAAAAAGTAAAAAATATTTATTCAGTGGGTATTAATAACGCATTTACTTGTACTAATATACCTATTTTTCATTGAAAAAACACTTTTTCAAATGAGAAAATATATATTTTTTTAAAAATCGTTACTTTTCACGAAAACATATTTATTCTATTCGAACAAAAGAATTTAGATTTAAGTAAATATGTTATTAGTACGCGCCGAATAAATATTTTCTATTTTACAGATTCTTTTTCTTTCAGCATAATGTAATTTAATATATATTTAAAACTAAGTCTCTCTCTCACGTTAAAAAAAATATATATATATTTTTTTGCCACAAAAATATATTATAGTTTAGTAATCTCGGTAATTGTATATTGTGTTACATTATAAATAATACGATTGAAACATTTCACACAATGGGTCGTTATACATATATATTTTTTTTTCAATCTTAACTTTGCATCGAAACCTACTTATTCTGATGTGCAACATAGCGAAACCATCGCGTGACTGTCCAAGCATAATTTACGTGCAGCCATATCGATGAAGTGTCTGCCTGTCAACGTATATAATTTCTAAGACTGATGCACGCGCAGATATAAGACTCAGCACGGGTTATCTTACGGTTGCGCTTTTAATGGTTACGCATGAATGCGTTGAAAACATTTTAAGCAAGCACGAAACGCGAGCATTGCGAGCTCGCCTATCTCCGCCGTTGATTTAATCTTAAGCGTATATTTAAGCGAGTTAAATCAAAATTCAACTATAATAACCTACGTTGCGAAATTTTCTTAGCTTTCAAATATAATCACGATTGCGTTAAAGATCTATCAAACTTATCCACGCGTCTTATAACTTCATATCTACTGTATAGGTAGATTAATAATATAAGTAGTACTGTATAAGTATATAAATTTTGATTTAATGCATAATCCACTGAAATTTACAAATAAGATCAGTCGAAATATACAAAATAAGAAACAACATGTTCATATATGGTATTGATATATGGTATAAAATCTCTTAAATATCAATTAAGATTTGAATGAAGACATCACTAGATCACTATCAAGATGAATTAATATATATATAAAATAAAATATCTATCTATCTGTGTGTTCTCCATTAACTTTTAAACCTTTTGACCGATCTGGACTAAATTTTATATAGTTACTCTTTAGGATCCTGTGGAAAATATAAATTATCATGTAAAATCTAACTTGGACATCCCATCTATTCATCCAGATTTAATCTCCTTTACATTTTGTAATAATTTAGGCAACGACGGCTGGTTTAAGCTAATAAGCTATAAAATGCATGGACAGCTCATGCATGATAAATGAAAAGTTACCTAACGCGGAGAGTAATTATTGACCTGAATCGATAATACCGATAACTAATTCATGCGAATGATTAGCTCTTACTAATCGACATTATTTAATTTTATATATATAAATATATATATATATATATATATATATATATATAT
>NW_022639528.1:571910-592353 GCF_010583005.1 Odontomachus brunneus | reverse complement strand
GTGTGTAGATCTAATTGTCGTCACATTATGCCACATTTACACAATAAAGCATGTTTAAATGGAGGAATTTTATACCAAAGAATCCTGCGCGTTACACAAGTCACAGTGTTGCACACAATGTCATACGACAAAAAACTAATTTATACTAATTTATACTCAAGAAATACGTTGACTCATTTGATACCTTAGTTATTGGACACAGTGAAATTACGTGAGAAATATCATGCTCGTTCTTCTATAAATAAAATTTAATAAAAAAATTATTCTAAAAAAAAACAATTTTGTATCAACTTAATCTTGACTTCTAACATTTATGATGACAGCTTACGTATGCATATAATTACCTGGAAAATGTAATCGGTGGCAATAATGTCAGCGGCGTCCTTCGTACGCAGGCAAGCAATCAGTTCCTTGGAGCTTTCAGTAGGACAGTTCAAACGTTCAGCCAAGGCTTTAGCCTTTTTCTTGGCCCATCCCGGTTTCACAAAAGCCCATGGGCAATGACTTGTGCCGCTTTGAGAAATTCCACGATGAAACAGACCTGCATAGCGTGGAGAAACGTGAGTATTTTATTGCAAAACAAAATTGTGTCAATTACAGCAACCCGCAAAAGCACTTCAAACTGTCATTTCTGTACATCGATAATGAAATCTAATCGTAGATAATAAGCATTTTTATAACTTTTTTTGCACAAAAGTATACACATAGAAAAATATTATATTATATTATATTACATATTTTTATTGGTTATTACGTTATTTAATCTTTTATAACTTTAATTAACGTACTGGTTTATACTATATATAATTATATATAACTATATTGTGTCTACATCGAAACAAATACAATTGAAGTAAATACTTGTAGCAACCTATAAGATGTCGTAATGTTTAATTGAATAAAACTATTTGTTCTTCTTTTACTAAAACAACATTTTTTTCCACACATATAGAGAGATATATATATAATTATATATAATTTTATATAATTATGTACATAACCATTTTTACTTCAAGAAGTCTATATCATTCTACTGCTAAAAAAAGTCATTGTTTAATTTATTTTCTTTCTTTTAAGTAATGGTTTTCCTCAAAAAAGAATATATTCTTGATAATAATAATTAAATATGCTTATCAGAAACTTGAGAAAAGTCCATTATCATATACTCAAAAGAAGAATTTAATATTCTCTTTACAAGAATATTATAAAACATAGTCAAAGAAAAAATTAACTTAGCTCTATGTAGTGAGCAAACCAAATTTTTATTTTAATTTAGTATTTTTGATTGAAAAGCTAAACTTACTAAGATTCAGAATGTGTTTTGAATAAATTTAATACTTATGAGATAAATTTGTAATGGATTTGTGGATATACGAAATTATAAAATATTTGAAAATAATAATAAATACTTGAATGCAATTATGTATTCTTCTGTGTATATATATGATGTATTTTCTAACAGTTATTGACTAGAACCTCCTTGCAAAAATGTTTTAAAATTCATTGTTGTTGATTAGTACGAAACTAACGTGTTATGATAATGTTATGAAAAATGCATTCTTAGACACGTGAGCAAATGAATTATTAAAAACAGATTTTTTTAATTACAAATTCTGTACTCTCGATGTTTTATTTTGTTTTAAGATGATAAAAAGTAGCAGCGTGTAAAACTATGAAACCGGTTTGTCGAGTCTCAGATCTACAACACAGATCATTAACGCACATTAACGACTTCCGAGGAAAAAGAAAAAGATCACAGTTCTGACGCGTGTTTCGCAGCGCACGTTCATGGAAAATTCATAACACCGAGATGCGATGCAATGGAATTATGCAACTATTATGCAAGTATTATGTGTGCGGTCGATTGGAGCTAATGTTACAGTGACGTTACGCTCCGTGCGAGACGCAGAAATCGATGTTTGCGATAAAATCGTATCGACATATTACACATGTCTCCTTTGTTGTGCAATCGCTTCGATAAAAATTTCTGTGATTAGAACGATTAGCTGTGCTCTCGCGAGAGCAAGCGTATAGATTATATCAAAAATATTACTGACGGAGTGTAAACTTATTAAGATATGTCCCGAGGAAAAATTATCAGATAAACTCAACACGATACAGTCATATATAATCTCAAAAACAATAATAGCAAGGCCAATAAGAGCCAAACATCAAGTGGTAAAGAAGTTGTAATATAGTCGTATGTAAAGAAGTTGAAATTGAAGATTTAAATTTGCATTCGAAACGTTTATATTATATTATATATTTTTATGGGTTATTACGTTATTTGATCTTTTATAACTTTAATTAACGTGTTGGTTTATACCATATATAATTATATATAACTACATTGTGTCTACATCGAAACAAATACAATTGAAGTAAATACTTATAGCAGCCTATGAGATGTCATAATGTTTAATTGAATAAAACTATTTGTTTCTTCTTTCATTAAAAAACATTTTTTTCCACACATATAGAGATATATATAATTATATATAATTTTATATAATTATGTATATAACCATTTTTTCTCACGTCAGTGAACAGCATCAACAAACATGCACTGCAAAGTTTAATTATGAAATTCGTAACAAATTTTATTTAGTACGCTTAATATTCTTATATTCACATTTTCCAAATATATAAGATGTGTTTTGCTACTTGTGAAAAAAGTATTTAATTTCTCATAGTTGACAATACATATTTTGTATGTTTATAATTTTATACCTTATATTTTCTATATTTAGTGTAATTATTGATAAGTTTCTATACAAAAGTTAGTATATTCTAGTATAAAAATTTTACTAAAAACTCACCTTGCGAGAGAGGACTTATCATGTGATAATGCACACTTGCACCACCCGCACTTTCACCGAAGATGGTTACTCTATTTGGGTCGCCGCCGAAGGACGCAATATTCTCGTGCACCCATCGAATAGATTGCGCCTGATCCTTCATGGCTACATTACCTGGACATTCCATGTCCTCCGTGCTCAGCAAACCCAGTGGTCCAAGTCTATTGTAAGAAGTCTATATTATTATGCAATTATAAAAAACTGCAGTTCTATAAAAATTACTAAGAAATCCCTCTCAACTTCGGAGATTACATAAAATATATATAGATATTGTGAAAAAGAAAGAAAAGATATTGTGAAAAATAGAAAATATTTTCTTCCTTTATATACTGAGAGAAAAAATATCTAAAAAATAAAAAATCTTTATATCTAGTGAGTATTAATTAACATATATTTACTTAAATCTAAATTATTCTATTTAGATAAAGTAAATAATTACTTTCTTATTTCTTAGATATTTTTCTTTCAAAGTATTCATAACAAGAAAGATTACATGAACAACGATCGAATTTAAAAAAGACTGTAAGAGAATTTTATAGAAAATATTATTATAGGATTTTTTGTACACTGAGAAAAAATAGTTAAAAAATAGTAAACATTTATTTAGTAGATACTAACAACATACTTAAATTGTAGAATTTAATAATGTAAAATTTTCCAAATAAAAAATATAAATTTTCTTAAAACTTTAAGAACTTCCCTCCCTTCCTAATTTCTCATGAAAATAATTATTTATTCTATTTTAATAAAAGAATTTAGATTTAAGTAAATATACACGCTGTTAGCACCCAGCAAATAAATATTTATTAATTTTTAGATATTTTTTCTCTCAGTGTAACCGAAGAATATATTGACTTTCTGCAATAATTCGTTATCCTTTCATTTTATATGTGCTACTTATATTTTTGGAGCTGAAATGTGCTATTAAAACATCTGCTATGTTCCCAGCAAAATTTTGTATGTTACCCAGCAAGATAGACCTTACTAATAATTTATTCCTGAATTACTATTGAGAACAAAAGTTTTGCTCATTTAACAAAATACCAGTACATGCAACAAATTGTTCATTGATATGGTACAACAAATAACTCCCCCTTGTAGTGAAAACAAATGACTCGTTACTTTCAATTTGCTACTTTAAGCAATATTTCTGTAATGTAGAAACAACTAATCAAATCTAAATAGACCAAACTTAAATAGACGAGAATAAATGTGGCTTGTATTTCAGGCAACATGTTAAAATAATAAATGATGAGAAATTTTTAGCAACAGTAACTGTTCGATCTGTTTGCCTAGTGATTATCAAGCAGCAAACGTATTCTTGTCCTGTTAAACGAGAAATTATTCTCAGTGTGCTGAGAATATAGTAAATTGAAAAGAATTTATACGAAAAATGCTATAAATATTCTCTTCTCCGTATATTAGTTGAGCATTGTGTATTAGCATTATTACCGGTAGTTTACGGTGACCAAAATAACATCGTGGTCCAGCAGAAATTTGGGCCCATAGAAATCGGAATGACCTGCTCCAGCGAGCCATCCACCACCATGGAACCAGATCATGACCGGGAAACGCTGAAACGTCGCCGCCTCATCGTCGGATGGCACCTTCGGCGTATAGACATTCAAGTAAAGGCAATCTTCGATGCCTATGATTTCACTTTGATTTACGAAGACGTTTCGTTGTGTGCATATCGCGGCGTCGTCCTGAGCAAGTCGTACACCCTCCCAGGCGGCTGCGGGCTTCGGTGCCTTTCAAGAAAAATATACACGCACATACAATTAATTCCACACCTGCTTATTAGATTCACGATAACTCTATGTTTTCACAGCAAACTGATTTCACCGTTTTAAACACGAAACGGAAGTGACATTCGCATCAGACCAAAATAAGCAGATTAATTCTGTAAAATGAGAGGAGAAGGTTTGCTAAATCAACAAGTATGTTTATTGATGTGAGATCATATCCGAAAGATGCAAAACGGAAAAATTCCGGTACTGGACCAGGACGGCGTTGCTATACAATATCGCACGCACGATGCATTGTAATTTAAAAATCATGAAAAAGATGGTAAATAGAAAAGGAAGAATATTGGAACTGAATCAGATCGGCGTTGTCATCGTAGGGAAAAAATACTTGGAAATTTATGAGATCATAGTGCGAACAAATAACTTTTTACATTCAATCTGCTGCTTTCAACACGATTAAAATGTAATATTGTAATAGAAACACAACTAATTTAACTTAAATAGAAGAGAACAAATATGATTTATGCCTCAGGCAATATACGTTTATTAAAATGACAAATGATGAGAAACGATTTACAACAGTAACAATATTATCAAAAACATAAACAATCAAACATGCTATTGTTCTGATCATCGAGGAATTTTTCTTAGTGTAAAATGATATAAAGTAACCGTTTTTTATAAAGTAATATTTTTCATAAAATGAATCTTAAATGTGCAGTGAAATCGATATAGAATTCTTTCTCAACACAGGAACAAAAAGTAATAGTATTAAATGTAACATTGTGAGCAAGAAATCAACAGTTTGGATAAGTCTTTTTCTTCATCTTGACTGTCAAATTGATTTCATTACTATTATAGTGTACACCGTGCAATAAGTCATTATACAATTAGAATCATAATTACTAAATTATATTGCACCGCATTCACGCAATACTGTATATACTAAGAAAAAAATATTTAATGTGTGATATATAAAGTTTGTTCACACTGAAAAATAAACTTTATATTCTACAATTTCGAAGTATTTCTCTACCATAACAACACCGACTTGATTTCAGCATTCCTTCTTTCCCGTTTATTATCTTTTTCATAATTTTTAAATTACAATGCATTGCACGCGCGATCTTGCACAGCAATCTTGATCCAGTCCCAGAATTCCTCCTTTTTCGTTTTGTATCTTTCATAATCTGAGAAGCTTCGTTAACGGAGAAGTGTCGAAAACGGAGAAACAAATGATAGTCGTCATTCCGCATTATTGGCTTGATTTATATCATCAAAACGTTAGTACGCGTATTAAATTTGATGTGCACCAATAATACGCTTTAATACGGGTGCGTTTACATCGAACGTATTAAAGGAAAAATATAATACGAATTTAATTCATGTCGTTTACCTCCTAGTGGTATTTGGAATTGCAATTTGCTTGAAATAGCTTCGACCGACAGGAGGAATATATAATTCTAAAAATGTGCTCGTTTCTTCTTCTCTCCAATTTAACCCTTTTTTAAAAGATATTTTACTATAATTTAATTTGAAAGAAACCAACGATTACCGATAACACCAGTTTTAATTAGGTTAGGTTCCCTCCAACATTCGTTTCATACGTTTATTCGTCATTTGTATCATTTGATACGCGTTTAATTTAGTATGATACTCCTACTTGATACACTCGCACCAAATTGATTCGTCAGTGTTTATATCGTGCATATTAAATATTTAATACGAATTTGATACGATTGAATATCTAATACGCATATCAAATGCACGATATAAATCAAGCCATTATGAAGATAAATATGTCACAATAAATCGCGAAATTAAGCCTTTAAGAATTAAGTGGCAGCTTATGTAACATCAGAAATGAACCGTCGACCATATATGACGATATATGCGCGTAATTAATTCTAAAATAGGTGTCGAAGAGATAACGCCTCAAATTACGAGGGGACGAAAAATCAGTCAATTGTCGCAATAATATTTTGCTCGAGTATTAATCACGATAAACACGTGCCAATCTTCACTCGATTTTTTATGTATTGTTCGGATGACGACCAAGGAGACGAACTTAGTGATCAATTTATCAGCAGTCTATCGAATTGCGAATAATCGCTTATCAGATTGCGAATAAACTCGACCAAAATCTGTTGATAGCTTCATGGACATCTATATCCACATTCAACTCGTGCTCTGTCGACAAATCTGCTGGCATTCAACTCTGTCGACAAATCTGCTGGCAAAATCTAACGGTAAATTGGCGACAGAAAATGAGCAAGATCTGCAGTGCGTTCCATTTAAGTATCTTAGGCTCAGGTCAATTCTTGTCGTCAGTCTATCACTATACTCTGTCATCAGATTTTGCTGTATTTTTTTTTAGGATAGAGTCTACAGCAAACACTGTGCAATCTGCTCTTGCGAGTTTGACTACCTGGGGTCGTGGCAGTACTGAAAATCACGCAGTCGATTTAGAGTGTCTATTGTTCAAAATACCAATAGAATAACGAGTATAAATAGAAAATTCACGTATCTATGAAATAACATGCGCGGTTGTTTACATTCCTCGCATACGTCGTCGAGCTGCGAGATGTATTGTTTTTTGGCCTGCTCGGATGAGAGACGTACAAACGAAATGTATTTTTGAGGTTAGTCTCGTTATCCTGCTCATCCTGCAATGCACGCGAACGTTCTCGCTCATTATCGCGCTATATTACATATCATTTTAATCTCCATAATTTTCCGAAACAGACAATATACCCACCTGCCTATTCTTATTCGATATTGCGATTAAACTCTCGTAATACTGACGGAAAAATTCACGTCGTGTCATTTGAATGCTTGCCCACTTGTTCCACTTCGTGTCGTCGTTCGTGTTTCTTAAAACAATCGCTGTATGGCGCGACGTGTACTACTTGGTTCTTTCATACGGCAATTCTTATTACAGTTCGGCGTCCCTCCCGTTTCTATGTTTTAACAATGCATCTCGGGAAACTATCCGGTAGAAATACCAGCACCGAAATGACGCCACGGTCGCGAGGTCGCAGTATGAGGCCAGATCTACAATAGATGGAGTAAGGAGTAGGAGTAAGAATAAGACGAAATGAAAATAATTTATTCGCTTATTCCCTTATTCCAGCTCCTTACTTCAGCTCTTACTACTTAATTCAGGCTTACTCCATGTGATGTAGACGGGCAAACTTTATTGTAGATCTAAGCGAAATAAATTATTTCCATTTCGTCTTACTCCTATTCCTACTCCTTACTCCATCTATGGTAGATCGGGCCTTACGAGAGAATGAAACGAGTGTTTAGCTGATCGTCATGTGTTTCGTTCTCAATTATGCTCGCTCGCGCCAACTGTAAACCTATTTCGTGTATTTGATCGCTCGGGATGACAACCTTTAACGTCGATTAACTAATGCTGCAATTCTAAGCAGAATCGTAAGTCTCGTAACTTGTTCTCGTAAAATTCGTCAGAACTTATGAGTAGATTTATAAGACTATGCAATATCATGTCGTACAATTACTTATAAATATCGTAAATTACATGAAATCGTAGATATTTATAAGTAATTGTACGACATATGATATTGCATAGACTTGTAAATCTACTTATAAGTTCTGACGAATTTTACGAGAACAAGTTACGAGACTTACGATTCTGCTTAGAATTGCAGTATAAAACACATACAGAGTCAGATGGAAAAGGACCATGATAGGCCTGCAACCAAGAAGAAAAAGAGAAAGAGCTCGGGATGACGTCCAAGAGGACGGACACCGTGTTATGGGAATGTCAAAAATTGTGCAGGCAATGTAGACTGTCCATTGTTAAAAATTTCTATACAATACGACTCGTAGTATGCGTATTTGCTTACATTTTTCGCGTACGCCACGCTCTGTTTCAGTTGTTCGGATGGAAGGGGACGTGCATAAGAGAGTTTTTAAGGTTAATGTTGTTATAGATTCCGCGTTGGACACAAGAGAGTGCTTGCACTCATTATCGCGCGATACATAATTTATTTTTTCTATATCTATAATTTTCTAAATACTCATAATATACCTATCGTGTTACTCGAGATTACGATTAAACTTTGACAGTCAGAAAATTCACATATTGAATATTCGTTGCCTTGTGTTATTTCGTGTCGTCGATTGTGTCTCCTAAAATAATCGTTACGTGGCGCGACGTGTCGCTGACTTGCTGTTCGGTTCGTACTATTCCTGTTCCGCGTTTCTCGCATCGTAACAATGCATCCTGGGAAACGATCCGACGGTAGGAATATCTGCAACAACGGAAAGAGTGCCGGTCGTGTCGTCTCGTAGACGCAAATGATTAATCGGCTGATCGTCGCGTATTTCGTTCCAGACTTTATTATGATTCGCTTGCACCGACTATAAGCCTTTCTCGAGTGTCTGGTGTATCGCTCGGAATGACGTATAAGAGCACGGACACTGTGTTGTAGGAGTGCCCAGGTAATTTAGACTATCCATTGTTAAAAGTTCCCATAGAATACGACGCATAGTATGTGCGCGTTTGTTTACATTCCTCGCGTGCGCCGCAGTGTTTCGCCTCGCTCGAAGCAGAGGATGCGCGCGATAAGGCAGAACTTTATAGTTAGTATTGTTAGATCGCGCGATCGGTACGGATGTTTCGCGCTCGTTATCGCACTATTTTTCCATATCAATAATTTTTCTGAAGATATATATATATATACGATGCATTTATCACGTGTTATCACTGTAATTAACGTTTTGTAGTATTCATTGAAATTCACGCGTTCTTTGAACATTCGCCCGTTCGTCCTATTTCGTGTCATGTTTCCTAAAATGATCGTTGTATGGCGCGACGTGTCTTGCTATATTCGGCTCCTACGATTATTCCGATTACCGTTTCGTGTTCTTCCTGTTTAAACAATGCATCCCGAGAGACGGTCCGACAATAGGAATGCCTGCAGCGCCGAAAATGATGCCACGATCGCGTCGTCGCGAGTGAATAATCGGCTGATCGTCGTGTATTTTGTTCGAGACTTGATTATGGCTCGCTTGCGCCGACTGTAAAGCCTTTCTCGGATGTCTGATGTATCGCTCAGGATAATGTACAAGAGGACGGACACCGTGTTGTGGGAGTGCCGAAAATTGCGCAGGTGATTTAGACTGTTCGTTGTTAAAAGTTCCCAAAGAATACGACGCGTAGTATGTGCGCGTTTGTTCCTCACGTGCGCCGTAGTGTTTTGGTTCGCTTGGACGGAGGACGTGCACGATAAGGCATGGCTTTATTAGATTGTTAGATCGCGCGATGGATATGAATGTTTCGCGCTCATTATCGCGCTATTATATATTTTTCCATATCAATAATTTTTCTGAAGATATACACGATACATTTTTCGCATGCTACTTAACACTGCAGTTTTATAGTATTCACGCGTCATTTGAATATTCGTTTGCTTGTCATATTTCGTGTCGTCGACCGTATCTTCTAAAATGATCGTTGTACAACGCGACATGTTTTATATTCGGTTCGTGCGATTATTCCTATTACTGTTCCGCGTTCTTCCCATTTTAACAATGTATCCCGGGAAACGTTTCACAGCACCGAAAATGATGCCACGGTTGCCTCGTTTCACAGCCGCGAGTGAATAAAACAATTTAGCTGATCGCGTATTTCGTATTTAATTACACAGGCCCACAATTTAAAAAAAGTTGTCTGTGCTGGGGGTCTGACTAGGTGTACTATACGTATTTTGGCCTGCTGAATCCGCTGTCAGATTTGCTCCATCACCCTTGAGTTTCCCGGAAAATCGAGGAAATCGTGAAAAGGAGCAGATATCCAGGTTTTTACGGAGACATGTATTCAAGAAAAATTCTAGAGTGACGAATAATCCCATAACCCCACAACCAACGTTGAAAATACATTATGTACTTCAACATGGAAAACGAATCATTCTACACATCCCCTTACGGAGCAGTTGTCATCGTCTCCAACATCCTCTGAAGCAGCAGGATTTATCTGATCGACGATCATATATTGTAGAATTGATATTTCGAATAGAAAAAAGATTCCATCTCGTGGACAATAACATGAATGAGACCATGATAGAATACGCACAGATTAGATTTTCTAATCTATGCGATGTTAAAAAATTGATGGGTGAACTAAAACTGAATATATATGATGGTATATTGGTATATGATGGATTATTGGATTATTGGGTTGTTCTAGTCATCAGATGTTGAAGTATATAATGTATTTTCAACGTTGGTTGTGGGGTTATAAGGTTATTCGTCACTCTAGAATTTTCCTTGAATACATGTCTCCGTAAAAACATAGATATCTGCTCCTTTTCACGATTTCCTCGATTTTCCGGGAAATTCAAGGATGATGGAGCAAATCTGACACCGGATTTGGATTCAGTAGCCCAAAATACGTATAGTACACCTAGTCAGATCCCCAGCACAAACAACTTTTTTTAAATTGTGGGCCTGTGTTATGATTCGCTTGCGTCGACTGTCTCATTCGCCTTTCTCGTATCACTCGGAATGACACCCAAAAGAAACGTCGTGTCATGGGAGTGCCGGAAATTATGTATGTGATTTAGACCCTGTTCATTCTTAAAAGACCCCATAGAATACGATGCATAGTACGCGCGTTTGTTTACATTCCTCGCGTACGCCGTTAAACCGCGGAGTGTTTTGTTTTTTTGTCTCGCTCGGACGGAAGACGCGATAAAGGCAAGGCTTTAAAGTTAGTATTGTTAGATCGCGCGGTAGGTACATATCATTTCTATCTCCATAATCTTGCGAAATAGACAGTCCACTTGTCTGCTGTGTTACTCGACGATCAAGTTCTTGCGGTATTAATTGACGTTCACTCGTCAACTTGAATATTCGCTCAGTTGCCTTATATCGTGTGTCGTCTATCGTATTTCATAAAACACTCGTCGTCTAGCGCGACATGTTTTAACCTGCCTTTGGGTTCGATCGAAACGAAGAATCCAGCGATCGTCGTATAATGTGCCGTAACCGTAAAATCGTCGTGATTCGGTCATTTGCACTCGTCTGTGCCCAAAATCGGAATTGTCGTCGGCCGTTTAATACCTCGCGAATAACGCCAATAAATTGCTCTCGGGAGAGCAATTGAAAAATGCGCGATCGCGTTTACGCGTGTATAAAACCGAATCGTAACCGTATAAGTGAGTGCCATAAAGATAACATCGGGGATTCAGGAGAGCTCTGGATCATCGACCAGTGAGTACACACTTGTTCGCCATTTTCGTATTTGTTTTTACGATCGAGTTCAAAATCTTTTATCACTTTGATTCGTCAGAATGATTTCTGGTTAGATGAAATGTGACGTGATAGAAAAGTTCAATTTTTAAATACGCTTGTCTCTTTCTCAATTTTCTCACGATAACTTTTAATTCATAATTAGTATTTACGCACATTTACTTCTCTTTAAAATATTTTAAATAAAATATTTAATTACAAAGATTCGATTATTTTTTTATTTTATCTATTCAATTTTATCTTAATTATATGTCGTTCAATTTTGTGATATTCTTCTCGCTCTTATTATCGGGAGATTAAATATTTCGGGAGAAAAATTGATATTTCAGAAGTAGGACAAGATGCGCTGATAAGTGATAACAAGATATCGATTGCATGTAAGTGAATAACTTAAATGACTGGTTTTTTGGTGCATAAAGTATAGCAAGTCTGGACATTGATATCTAACTCTGCGCATTTTTATTGTTTTATTTTTTAAATACGTTTTTAACACGTTTTAAAAACGAATATTAACACTCCTAACGCAGAATATATATATACTTTTGTTACTTTGATCCGTCAGAATGATTTCTAATTAGACGAAATGTGACGCGATGCAAAAGTTTAATTTTTAAATACGCTTGTCTCTTTCTCAACTTTTTCACGATAATTTTTAATCCATAATTATAATTAATATTTACGCGCATTTACTTCTCTTTAAAATATTTTAAATAAAATATTTAATTAAAGAGTTTTTATTATTTCTTTTACTCTATCTATTCAATTTTGTTTTAATTATATGTTTTAATTATGTCGTTTAATTTCGTGATGTTCTTCTCGTTCTTATTATCGGGAGATTAAATATAAAATTAATATTTACTATATTTTATATTTTTACCGTCTATTTACTATTTATAATTGACTATATATACTTTTTATATTAAAAATTTAAATGTCATTTAAAGACAAAACAATAAGAGTGCCCAGAGTTAGATATCAGTTAGATATCAGGTTATTAATACCCAGGCATTGATACTTTTTTCTTAATTGATAATGATTTGATAACATTGCGTTATAAAAATTTGGTTTATTATTAAAAAACCTGGTTTTGCCATTTGTGATTACATTATATAAATTGTAGAATCAAAATAAAAAGACTTTTGTCGTATTTACGCACATTTATTCTTAAAATATTTTAAATAAAATATTTAATTTAAAAAATGTATTATATTATTTTATTAAAAATAGAAGCGATATTAAGGACGATGAAATAGCGTTTGTTAAACATTCAAAAGTTTAGAAATTTTATAAAACACAAGTATTAACGCAATATCAACTCATTATTGAGTAACCAAAAGAAAGAATCGAGATCGTAAACCAAATTTGTGACCTTTGTTAAATTTATATCTTTATGAGAATGTTCACATAATCGCTATATCGCGTGTATTATTGATAGATAGTGTGTATAGATTTAATTGATGCAATCAAGATAAATTATTTATGACAGTAATAAACTCGCAATATAAGTAAACAAATCTAAAACTTCAATCTTGACAAGAGATTAAAGAAAGACAAATATAAAATCAAAATTAATATACAAATGATATGTAAAACACTATTAACATTATTACTAGCACTATTATTAGTACTATTATAAAATATTATTACAAACAATTTTTATTATTTTTTTTATATTTAATTGTTTTGATCCATTATTACAATGTAGAAAACACGAATGAACAAATTGAGCAAAGCCTAATAAATATACATAAATATAGAAATATAATGTATATACAGAAAAGATCTTATAATAAAAATTACTAGGATTTTTTGTAGCCAAGGAATAGATTCACATTCTACAATAATTAATTATTTTTTTATTTCATATATGCTACTTATATTTTTAAGAATTATAAAACGTACTATTAAAACAGTTGCTGTGTTCTTAGCGAAATATGCTGTATTTCTAGTAAAATTTATTATGTTTTTTAGCAAGATAGACCTTACTCTAAAAATTTTTTGGAATAAAAAGTGGTAGTTCATTCGAGTGAATAGTGATAATACTATTACTCAAAATCACAAAAGTGAATATTTTACTCAAAATTAGAATTTGATTCTGACTCTGGAATTGGATTCCAACTCTATAAGCAATAACGATGTTTTAATTGATTGGAGTGTATTAGTTTACTTGATGGTGAAATGCATCAAATTCACTTTTCAATTTCGAGTAAAAATATTCACTCAATGATTCAGAGTGAAGAATTCGCTCTATAAGAATGAAAAATAATTCAAATTTGAATGATTCGGCTGTTACTCTCCTTTTTGTATAAAATTTCACTCGAAATTGGAGAGAGTCACGCGCACACACACACACACACACACACACACACACACACACACACATCGCTAGGAGAATACATTCTATAAACATCCGCTCATATAAAATTAAAATCCACTCTAATCTTGAATGAAACATTCACTCGTATGATTTCGACTGGCATTATTTTCACTATCTTCTCGAATGAAAATACTGCCACTTTTCATTCTAAGAAATTTAAAAATATATTGACAGTCTATCTCTAGACTAAAAACACAATAAAATTAAAAAGAATTTATATGAAGAGAAAACTATAATCTTCTCTCATTTTAATTCCTAAAATATAAATAGCACATATGAAGTAAAAGAAATAAAGAAATTGCAGAATGTGCATCTATTACTTGACTAAAAAATTCTATAGTAATAAGTGTATAAACTTTAAGCACTAAGAAAGACAAACATTTGGGTAATAAACGATTTGAGAAATGAAAAGCAAAAACGTGTATTACAATAGAGTGCCAAATTTATATTTCTTATGTAATTATACACACCAACACTCGAGAAACAGTGTCAAAATGAGATGGAAAATTAAATTTATTGCGTCTTGATTAAGGATATGCCGGATATCCGGCAACTATCCGGTATCCGGCCTATCCGGCCATCTTTTTATAATCCGGCCGGATAGCCGGATTTCACTAGTATCCGGCCGGATAATCGGATATTAATTTATTAGTATAAATTTGAAAGTTTGTGCCATTAATGCAGGATTCGAAATCCAAACTCGGGAAAGAAAAGTTCAGATAAAAGCCAGATATGGATTTTGTTAAAATCTGATCAGAATAATTCAGATATGATTCAGATCTGTCCATATATATAATCATATGTAATCATATATACAATTATATATGATTATATATGGACAGATCTGAATCATATCTGATTATATCTGATCAGATCTTGACAAAATCCATATCTGATTTTTATCTGTCTTGTTTCTATTTGAATAGTTCTCTATATTCTATTATTGATAGTGTGAAAGTCGGGTTTACTGAATACGAAACTCAGTATCAGATAATGTACATCACTGGATAAGCGTGATATTATAAAATTAGTAATAAGAAATGCGACGAGCATCCTTTGGTGCTCGTTAAATAACAAAAGCAGACTAAAGGAATACTTAATACATGTAAGATGCGATTAGCATGATCTTTCACGTTGCTCAAGCATTAAATTTTAATGACTGCTGGTTCAGTTTTTCCGATACATGTACAAAGTGCAGATTTGCATATACACGTAATAAAAATCTATTGTTAATATGTATGTATTTTACATTAGCTTAGTCGCAGTTATACAGATCATATTAATGTGATTTTATATTTTAGTTTTTGAATTTCCTCTTTACTATTGAACTTAACACTTATATTTAACACTGAAATTGTTCTTAGTTTGTTTTCCCATACACATTTTCGAGCAACCGTATATTTTTCACAAGATTTTGTACGCGTGAATTAAGTTTCGATTTTAAATTTGTTCAAATACTTAATGGAAATAACTTCAAGTTACTACTATTTTAAACAAATTATATCTTTAATGAAATTTTGTTCATGTTGTTATTTTTGTATTTCAATGTTGTAGCAATATGCATAGCGTTAAAAATATTGCGTATGAAAAACCGATATTTTCAAAGTTTAGCTATTGACGCAATAATAGCAACGCATGCAATATGTATGTGCAAATCTAGACAGTGCATCAGGTGTATTCGACGACAATGGAACGTCGTGCGAATACAAAGAGATGATAAAGTGCAACTTTTAAGAGTCCTACATGTCGAGGCTGCGCCTCTTTTTATAAGTACTTCGTGCTTGGAAAGAAGTATCGTGTTTAGTCAATTGCAACGTGGTTTTCTCATTTCCGCGTAGACAAGGTACGCGCAAGATGCAACATTACTCTGTATTAGCTTAGAAAAGTGGTATAGTTACCGTTGCCGTTCGAATTGCTACCGCGTTCGCGTAATTACGAAAAAAAAACTTACGATACCTGTATAATCCTGTGGAGGAAAAGTTGCTTTCTTTTAACGACATTTATGCGATTGCTACATACCGATTGCCACAAAGTTTCTGATGTAGTTTTTGTGACGAATTGTTGTGCGGGCCATTAAGAATCATTAAAGATACTACAGGGTATGTTCGGTTAATTAACACTAACCGGTTTCTAATTTTATATTTAGTTTTTCTAAATCATAAGTCCCACAAACCAGCTGGTCATTTCATACGCGTTGATAATTGCCTTTAAGCCGTCAAAGTAACAAGTCTTAAGTACTTTCTCGACATTACTACACACTCGTGTTGGAAAGAGATGGTGACGCCGGGTACGAATATAAATTATTCGAAGAGTAACTCTCACATCACGTATAATCAAAGTCTTAATAAATAAGCTACCGAGGATTTCTAAATTAGTAAGCCACAATTTCGAACCGTATTCTTATTTTAATTTTCAGCAATCAGCAAACTCTATAATTATTATGCATATTATCATAGCAAATTAAAATTAAAATCACAATGAAGAGATGTTTATGAAGTTTTGCGTGTCCTAAGCTTAATACGCGGAAGACCTTTGTTTTCAATTGTTCATTAGCCTATCAATATTTTTGTTCACAGAAACAGTAACGCATTTTAAAAAGTTTCTATATATAATATATATAGAAACCATAAATTTTGGTTATATATTTAAAGAATAGTTTGAATGTTTCTAATTTTCCGTTTTATGAAAATTAAAGATCAGTTAACCGGTTTAAATCTGGTAAAACCGGATTTGAATCGTGTTTAATTAGATTCGATTCTTAAGTCAGATATACTAAACTATATATGCATCTGAAGAAAAAATTTTACCTGAAATCTGAGTTCACCAAGCGGTGGCATGGCGTAGGGAATTCCTCGGAATCCGATGAAATCTTTTCCTCGTCTACTTTGCATTACCAGACCCGCCACTGTGCCATTTCGCGTTTGCGCTGTCGGTGCGCTGGCATATACCGCGCTGAACGCGAAAAGCAAAACGCAGCTCAGCAAAATCAAATTATTTTGATATTCCATCGTTTTTAATATTCGTGAAGTATCATGGAGGCCAGATCCAAGTTTTGTAATAATCTGTGAACAGTATCGCTGAAGTCGATATAAATTATAAACTGCAGGTGCAAAGTAAAGTGTTTATTCAAAGATAAAGATATAAAACAGATGCCGGTATGAATATCGTAATTATTTATAACGAATAAAGTCTTATTATAATTTCGTATACAAATTTTTCCGAATTATAAATAGGTTGGGCCGTTTAAAATAATAATTGAAATGAGATATTACGTTATAGGAGAGACCGGAACTAGTTGGTTATATCGAAATAAGTTGGTAAAATCGATTATTTCTACTATTCTTTAACATATTTGAGAATTAAGCAGGAATCTCAAAGCCATTTTTAACATGTTTAAAAGTCCTACTTGCTTAATTCTATAACTTATTATAAAATAGCAGAAATAAAATACACTGGTTTATTCAGAAGTGCTTGAATATGCGTAAGTTTATATACAATTGTAGAATAGAAACGGGATATTAAACACTCGAGCATTAGATACGTTTTCACATTATTGGTGGAGAAATTTACGCTAACGAAGAAATGACGCTTATAGCTTGATTTATGAGCAAATAATATATGATCATAGAGGAAATGAAATTATTGATACACCTTCATTGTATCTGCGAGATATCTACAGGGTGTCCCGTCACTACCGCATTATCTCTTAAGGGCGGGTTCCTGAAGTAATTTGAATAAGAAAATTCTAATACAAAAATGACGATGCTATAATACTTTTTAAATTATAAACGATTAAAGTTGATCAATTATATTGGCTAAAGTACGCGCGCTCAGGTACAGGTGCATGCATATAAGTGAGAATTTGCATAAGATATGAAATTAGTTGTAAATCCCTGAAAGAAACGTCAAATGTGTGACAGCTTACTGATTCTCTATAGTGGCGGAACACCCTGTATAATTTTCGCTATGTGCCTACGCTATGACTAGCATTAAAGAAACTGGTTTCATAATGTAAAATAGTATTATGTGAAGAGAAAAAAATTTCAAGTTCAATGCAAACGAAGAATTACGGGGGAAATCGATTTTTACTTCTAGATTCTAAATTAATTATCGGGTTATCAAGAAATAAAAAACAAATACACAAATTATTGAAACATGAATCAGCAAATTTGTCCATATTTTAATTTATTGCTTCATATTCCCTGCTCCGAATTAGATATTTAAAAATTTCAGTTATCTCGAAAACTTAAAACATTGCTATTATTTAATTTCACACTTTAAATACCTTTCTTCATTTTTTCTTAAAAAAGATATGGAGCAGTAGATGAATATTTTGTACATATACGTCTCTCTCACAAATTTATTTCATTATTTATATGTACACCTCGCGAAAATCCTATTTCAATAAATATTTTTAATTTTTTAGAAGTTTTATATAAAAAGATTTTTATGTAATTATACTTAGAGAAAAAGTCATGATGATGACAACTATGTAGGTGATAATTATACGATAATTTTATTTTGTATGTAGAATTATAATGTATATGGTTTAATAAACTATTTTGTAATTATATTGCAACTAAATATTTAGTTGCAATATAAATATAATATAATTAGTAAACTATAAAATAGTTTATTTAGCTGTAAAATAGTTTATTAAACTATACATTGATTCTACATACAAAATTGTAGTTAACACTTGTACAACTGCCATCATCACGTCTTTTCTTCTGAGTATATAACTTTCTAAAATGATCTCCTTGCAAGATGTTTACTGATCGTTGATACGATAGAACGGTTGAATCGTTCTCGTATCATAGACCAATTTCTTTCACGTTTTTAACACAATTATACTTCCAAGCACAAAAACAATCACAGTTAATTAAACACGCGCTGAAATATTAACTGCACGCAAAAGCAAAATCGTTTTATTCTCACGCAAAAATTCTGTTTAATGCTATCTAAAGAGCAATGACAAGACAGCACAATGACAAGACGTTATTTCAATAATAGAAAATGTTAGTAGTAGCAAAAATTTCGAAGCCGTTATTAGTTATTATCTCTAGATAAACGATGGACTTTTCATATAAAGATAAGTACCGTAGTTTCGTGGAAGTCAGAAAGCGCTCGTGTTCCTTTCGTGAAGGCAGGTTCAAGACTGTCGCGAGAGAGAGTTGCTCGTTGGATTATTATCGATCATAGCAAGTGACGTCACTTTCGTGAAGTATAACCGCGGTACATTATTTTTCTTCAACCAAGTTATGTCAACTGACTTTATTGTTGACTGTGTCGTGATTTGGATCGTGTTGATATGTTCAAGCGCACGCATAAATGTATATAAATTATTTTAAATTTTACGCCACAATTAACAACAATTAACTTACATAAAATATGTATTGACTTAAGTTCAACATTACGTAAGGGCCTTCGCTAATCTCTGCAAAGTATCTATTTTTAGTATGTAGTAGATTCATTAATTTAATAAAGAAAAAGATTTTAGCAACAATTTCATAAAATATAAATTAATAAAAAATAAGAAATAAAAATTTAACTTTTTCTACACGGAGAAAAATAATTTACTGGCCCAGAAAATTTTCTGCTAGTCTAGCAAAATCTTTTTGTTATTATATGGACAGCAAAAAGATTTGCTAAAAGTACACGGAAAAAACAATATGGTTAATCCATACAGAAATCTGGTTGTGCCAACCAGATTCAATAGTAAAATACGGAACAACTATTTATGTGGTTGCTGTAACCAAAGAGCAATAGCTGAGTTAGTTATGTTGTAACAGTGATAATATATGGTTAATACAAACGTGGCCCATTACAACTACAAATGTATACGAGGGTGGTCTGAAAAGTTTCCGACCTAACAAAGATACAAGTCATTTTTTCTGAAAATTGTTTTTTATTTTTCAACATAGTCTCCTTGTAAATCTACACACTTCTCCCAGCGATGCTCCCATCTCTGTAACCCGTCGAAATAGTACTCGGCGTTTTTCTCTGCAAAATAATTGTTCACGAAGGTGATTGCCTCTTCATTTGACGAAAATCTCTGTCCTCCGAGCGCAATTTTTAGATGAGGGAACAAAAAGAAGTCGCTTGGGGCTAGATCTGGTGAGTAAGGTGGATGGTCAAGCAGTTCAAACCGTAATTCGTGGATTTTCGCCATGGCAACC
>NW_022639528.1:552578-571900 GCF_010583005.1 Odontomachus brunneus | reverse complement strand
ATATATACATCTCTAGCTGTGCGCGTAGTGAATTGCTTTTGTTTTCTAACATCGCTGCTTTGCAATATAGCATTGATTAATGCAACTATATCGATATTTAGCTTATCTATGCAAAATGATCCCCTTACTAATTTCTGGTTGCTACAACCAGATCACGCGCAATTTTATTGATGTAGTTGATACAAAAGTAAGTCAAATCAACCATACGTATAACTATCATACAAAGATATGTAGAATGATGCAGCTATTTGCTTACAACTAAATATTTTTTATTAGGTGCACCACATCTCTTTTTTCCGTGTACTATTTGCTGGATATAATTTGCTGAATCTACAAATTATTTTGCTGTGAGAACTATGACGGATTTATATAAACAATTGCAGTTTTGTTTCGATAGCAAATAAATTTGCTAAGGATACATTATTTTGCATCAATAGCAAATTAACGTGACTCTTAGGACAAATACACTCAACAAATTTTTTGTATCTAGTGTTGAGATTATGTAATTCATTATTGGAGTTAATAACAGTTTCGTTATCAATTTTTCTACGATATACAAAAGTTACACAACGATAACGAAACTATTTTTAACTTCGATAACGAGTTACAGAATCTCACTACTGGCAACAAAACTACTTCTGCTCTGATAACGAGTAATTTGTAAAATTACTTACGTCAACTTACGTAATTTGTAAAATTAGTTACGTTAACTAAATTTTTTTATTGTCATTACGAATATGCAGTAGCAACGATGATTTTTGCTAAAAGAACAAAATTATTTTTCTCCGTGTATATATATATATATATATTTATTTATTTATTTATTTATTTACTTCAGCTGTATAGCCAAGAACTTTTTCTATATATTAATTGTTATGCATTCTTATACTCTATATATATTAATTGTTATACATTCTTCAAACTTTTTTGTTTTGTAATGTTTTGTAAACAATGACCATCGACTAAAACTTTTTGATAGTTATTTAGAACATTGACCGTGATAACATATATTGTCATTTTATTGAACGCTTGTTACAAAACTAGTATAATTCTCAAGTTTTTTCAAATAACTTTTTAATTAACAAAGACCGGTATATATACACGGAGA
Source organism: Odontomachus brunneus (assembly GCF_010583005.1). Classification (NCBI taxonomy): domain Eukaryota; kingdom Metazoa; phylum Arthropoda; class Insecta; order Hymenoptera; family Formicidae; genus Odontomachus; species Odontomachus brunneus. The sequence continues at coordinate 570,792 of NW_022639528.1, read as the reverse complement.
AAAATAATTTTGTTCTTTTAGCAAAAATCGTCGTTGCTACTGCATATGCGTAGTAACAATAAAAAAATTTAGTTAACGTAACTAATTTTACAAATTACGTAAATTGACGTAAGTAATTTTACAAATTACTCGTTATCAGAGCAGAAGTAGTTTCGTTGCTAGTACTGAGATTCTATAACTCGTTATCGGAGTTATATTTTCCTTATCGTTGCGTAATTTTTGTATATCGTAGAAAAATTGATAATGAAACTGTCATTAACTCCAATAACGAGTTACATAATCTCAACACTGGATATAAAAAATTTGTTGAGTGTATTTGTCCTAAGAATCACGTTAATTTGCTATTGATGCAAAATAATGTATCCTTAGCAAATTTATTTGCTATCGAAACAAAACTGCAATTGTTTATATAAATCCGTCATGGTTCTCACAGCAAAATAATTTGTAGATTCAGCAAATTATATCCAGCAAATAGTAACAAAGACGGCTATAACTGTTTGATTGTTAATTACAGTCATGTACTTGATAACATATGTGAGAGTGAAAGTCATCAGGGTCCGTTAATGTAAATAATTTTATATTTTCTCTCAGTACAAGAGTTATATTGTTGACTATATAAGCTTCTTAAAATAAAAGAGAGAAATTATCTTAAATATAAGATTGAACTATGAATATACAGTTCATTGAGTCGACACTTTCTACGATACACAAGATTCTACCTTACCCATATTAAAAATACGATTTTAGGAAAAACTGATGATAAGTTTCTCAAAAGCTGCTTTACGTTTAATATTATGATTCGAAGCAATTCGATTTGATTCGACGTGATATCAAATAGCGGCGCACAGTGCGCCAAGCACGGAATTGAGCGAAGACGTGTAGACGATCTCGACATATCTACCGAGCGATTTTCCCAAGGAGACTGGAAAAGATATCTCGCTGTACGCGACGTGCATTCATCCTATTGACCGCCGCGTTCGCCAGTACCGTCTGTCGGTCTCAACAATTTCTACCTATGTCTCGGTCGTGTGGAGAGCGTATAACATTCGATAACTAATCACCGGGGAAAGTTGTCAGATGGTGCTGCGACCGGATTCAGCCGTAGTGGCGGCACTATTTTCCGGGAATTTCCCGGGAGGCCCTACGGGTCGAGCCCTCCCTTTTCCCTTCGTGGCCTGGGCTTACTTTCGAATTCAGCGTGCGAGGGATCGGGAGCTGACCCCACGTGAAGGCTTTGTGGTTCGCGGAATGGGGTTTCACCCCTCACAAAGGGGTGGAGAGTACCATGATGCCGTCCGTGCCCGGGCACGCCATTTTGTAAGATGAGAGTCGAGGTAAAGTGCGATGAAAATCTTCGTATACGGTAGACGTTTGAATTATTAACTTAACACGTTGATGAAATTTTTGATGAATATTCGCGGAAGACGAAAATTAAATATCATGAATCTCGCGTTTCTCTCTGTATAAGTAAACGTAACAGAAAAACGACAGAATTTTGTTTGAGGGCATACTGACACGTCGATGAGCATCATAACGTGAGGCAGTACATTTGTATTTTAAACATACAAATGATGTCTAGACAGATTCGCAAAATTAATACAATTATCACTAGCGACTACATTGAGAAAAAAATTAGTTGAATCTACGAAATTGATAGTCAGCCACCTCCAAAGAAATATTGTGTTTATCGGACGAATTATATGTTAATGTAACAATAAGTTGCGTTGATATAGTCACTGGCCAAATCGTAATCATTGAATCAATTGATAACTTTTATCTTAGCAACAACATAATTCGTTTAATCGACTAAACATTTGCTTGAACGAATTTTATTTATATATTAATTATATTTTTTCTCGGTGTATAATAACACAAATGTCTAAGAAGCATTCTAAATATATTTAATAGACATCCCGATTCTGCGAACTTTTTTAGACGTCATTTAGATTGTACTACTTGAAAGCATCATACAATAGTAGTGCAAAATTTAGACGATTATATAAAAAATAAATGCGCCATTATACGTTGATATTCTAAAGCATATTCCTCAATAAATAATTTTCTTCCAAAAAATAAATTTTTTTTTAAGAGTAACCATCGTATTTCCACTTAGAGACACAAGATAATCGCAAGTTTAGACGACGATGCGTTGTTTAAGTAATTATAGAAACTTAAGTATTATATCTTGCTTACGTAATATAAAGTCCAAAAATACTATGTAAGATTATAAATCTACACGGAAAAAAAGATTTGGTTGAATTAACCAAATATCTGGTCGAATATGAACGATTCAGAAATTCCGATTGAAGTAACCCGAATTCTATTTAAGTCAACGAAAAATCTTGTTAACTTAAACAAAATTCGGGTTACTTCAATCGAAATTTCTGGATCGTTCATATTCGACCAGATATTTGGTTAATTCAACTAAACCTCTTTTTCCGTTTAAATTTACTTAAATATATAATAAACTCAATTTTCGTATAACCCGTGAAAAATTTATAATATTTTATATTTGAGACAGAGTTGATGTATTATTTATATCAATAATTCACGCAAAATGTGTAGATTATATATCGACATTAAATCAAAAGCTAATATTGTTGCCTATCCTAATTAATTTCCGCTTAGCGTATTAATTTTCTTTTGCCTTTATACGTTATGTTCTAATAGTTTCATCGTTGCTTGAAAAAATAATACTTTGTTTTTAATAAAAAAAAAAAAACAAGTAACAATTTTTAATTTTTTCATGGTTTATCGCGAATATATCAATAAAAAGTGTCGACATACGATATATGCGTTCAATAATTTATGAAGGGTTAATGGCACTTAAATGATTAATTCGTTAAAATCGAGTTTTTATCGAAAGATCAATCTAAATTTTGCGCTTGCGATTTCTCTGTCCCAACTGGTGGCGCCGTCTGCAGTTCGCAAGATTGCGATTCTTGCCACCATTTTCTCTGCTACACGATACGCTCTTGTCGTTTGCGCTTTCATAATAAATTATGAAACGCAAGACATATTTCTAACATTTTTCAAACTGACAGCGTTAGCACAAACATCCGCTTTGTATAGAAAATTCACCCTGACTAAAATAATACGCCGTAATTCTGATATTGCACAGCTAATATCAACGATATTTAATTCCAAACTAATTTTTATAAACATTTAAATTTCCGGAAGTTAAAGAAAAACACGTATTAAGTATATACATTCGCATTAGCAAAACTTTTATTTACATAAAATAAAATTTCAGGATATATATCGTGTGCAGGTATTAAAATTAATAACATCGTTTGTCGCCATTACAAATAATTATTTATCAAATTTTTATTTATCGTGTAATACTGATAATATGCGACTTAATCACATCCAATATACTATGTCTCTTAAATGAGAAAGAATTCTTCAATTTTGCTTCATAAAAATAAACGAGCACCATTTTTTCGGTCGCACCTCGTTCGGAAACATTACGCGTTAGATAAAAATTAAACACCTCAGTAAATTTTAATTAGGAGACTTTCACTGCATTTTTCGGGACATGGTCGCGCGTTTGTCTAGTATCGACTCCGAGATGCCGTAGGACTTGGCGGCGGCGTCGGCGGCCATAAGAACGGTCCCCGGAATATTCATGGGGCTCGGACCCCGAATTCTAGGGGACTCTCTAGCACCCGCCGAGCGATCATTTCGCAGAAATAGTATAATTCCGCTGGCCGTAAAGGTTAAACGAAGGTTTTTGGCCTTCAATTATCCAGGGACCGTCCTCGGGCATTCAACAACGTTCCGGAATATTCTTAAGGCGATCGGCTCTTTTCGACCATCGGCTCGAGACCGAGTCCCATAACTAAGGCCGGCCGTTAACGTTTACGACCTGCGAGCTGTAATTCGCGAAAACATCGATCGGATTTGTTGGCGCCCGTGTTAAATGGAAAAAAGCGATTCGCTCCGCTCAGTGAACAGCGAATACTCGGGTCGACATTCCGAATAAGCTTTATCTAATCGTAGACGAAGCCACGTTCAAACAATGTCTTACACAAATTACACAGCGCAAAAAATCTATAAAAGTTGAAACTATATAGATATATATTCTTGAAAACGTTCTAGAATTTATATTCGTCGATTTATCTTAAGTTATTTTGTCGAGGTCAACTTTGTCGATTAAATATGAATAAGCGGCACGTAGGCAGCGGAGAAAAATAAGATAAAAGCGATGTCGCTCGATGCTATGTGTTAATTCTTCGCGTTAAATTGGACGATAATGCCACTGTTACCTATGAAAAATTTAGAGATCTACGGAGAAAGCGTATTTTGTGGAATACAATCTGTTTAACACAAAAGTCGACGACGTCTCGCTTTTTCTCTTTATTATCGATCGTCTATACGTACTTTTGTTTATTCAGCGACCATTAAGCTTACACTCTAACCGTTTTTTAGACGATATAACTAAATATAGTGTACTGAAAGAAAAAATATCTAAAAGGTAGCAAATATTTATTCGACAGAACTAATAACATATTTACTTTCTTGTACTAATATACATATATTTACAATAAGAAAAAGTTTCTTTCCAATGAAGAATTATACACTGAGAAAAAAGTAGCTGAGTCAATGGGACTTTATTTGAACGAATTTTGTTCGTTTAAGCAAACGTTTAGTTGATTGAATGAATTATATCGTTGCTGCAACGAGTTATATATATTGATTCAATGCTTGTGATTTGGTCAGTAACTATATTAACGCAACTTGTTGGACTAACCCGTAATTTGTTCAGTAAATACAATATTTCTTTGAAGGCGGGTAACCGCCGATTTTTTCAATCCAATTGATTTTTTTGTCAATGTATATTTTCTTAAAACACCGTTGCTTTTCACGAAAGTAACTATTTATTCTATTTAAACAAAAGAATTAAGATATAAGTAAATATATTATTAGTACTCATCGATATGTTATGATACATCGATAATTAGATTATCTTTGTGCAATTATTACGTTGTCATCAATTTTTTTTACACGTTTAAAGAGTATCATTAATCTTATTATATTGATATTTCACTTTGTTAGTTTTTGGTTAATTATATCGTCCAACTACTATAGACACGGTAATTAATGTTGTCATCTAAATGAGAGCAACAAAGTTATAATATAAAAATATATTTTATTCTACACGCAGCTATTCTTCATAATAAGTACAACTTCAAACTGTCCGAACGAGATACGTAAGGGTATGTGATGAAAACTAACAGATAGTACGAGGTATACGCTAGATAAGATTAGATACGAGATGCGCGCTGAAAGATGAAAATCGTACAAGAAACACAAAGCAATAGAAATCTATGCTTAGGTAATCAGCATACTTGTGTTATCAAAGAATGTTACAACTGTCTATACACTGAGAGAAAATTATATTAAACAAATATTTTTCTCTTTGATGTATACCATTAACATATTTACTTAAATCTACATTAACTTAATTTAAATCAAATATTGTTTACCTAATTTAAATAAATAATATTTGGTTTAAATAAAGAGAATGTAGATTTAAGTAAATATGTTAATGGCACCCATCAAAGAAATATTTGTTGATTTTAATGTAATTTTTCTCTCAGTGTAGCTCTTTCGAGACAATTTTTCGAAAATTCTTTGCTTATCACTGAGAGAAAAATACAGTTACTTTCGCCCCCAACAAAACTGTTTTGTAATTTTAACCATAAAAATAATTAGAATAACCATCTTTCTAATAATACTAACTATTTAAATAGTTAGAATAATCATTGTTTTAGTAAATGTTATTAGAAAGATGGTTATTCTAACTATTTTTGTGGTTAACATTAGAAAGCAGTTTTGTTGAGGCCGAAAATAACCATATTTTTCTTTCAGTGAAGAGAGAATAATTCTGATAAATAAAGATTGGGAAAAACGTATATAATTTACGTAAATTCTACATATCAGACTAGAAGCGTGCGCTGTAACAGGCGTGTGATAAACGGAAAATTCTTTGTTCAAATGGTGAAAAGCAGATACGTATGTCTTACAAGGTATATCTGCGAGTTTATAGGCGAGTGTCCGATTCCATCGAAGGTCCCGTATAACTCTCACTCGACTTTCGAAGCGAGGAAAAAGGAAAGTGTCGAACTCGGCTCCATCATCGGGAGGGTTGTTCCCCGTCTCCCATCTGCGCGGAGCTCCCTTTTTCCTTTCTTCCTGCCTGCTCCAGCGAGTCTCTCCAGCGTGTCGGAAAAGCCGGCACGTGGGTGCTCGCGGCGACGCAGGCTGCTCAAGGCGTTGCCATTGGCAACCGATAAAATTGCGGAAGACCCTCCTGATCCCCTTTCGGAGAAACTCGCCAAGAATTCCGGCCGATCGGCCCAGTTATTGGGCGAGCTTATTAAGAGCGATCGGCATCGTTCAAGCATTGCTGAAAAAACGCCGGCAAGAAAAAATGGTTCTCCCGCAGCGAGTCCCATTCCTGAAACACAAATATTGCCCCTGATTCCATCTTCTTATTTGTCGTCGTCAGTGGCAATAAGACGAATCGATTAAGTTCCGAATCGTATTGTAATCTTCGGCACATCTCAAAATGACGTAATTAAGAGTGGTGATTAAGTGAAGTTGTTAGTAGAAAGGAAGCCAATTTAACGTAACACCGTAACTTTTTGCAGACATACTCATATCTTTTGTCTTCACAGTTAACCTTTGAAATATTTACCACGCGGACAATTCGTATAGTAAAAATATAGAGATGTTAATTTGTAAATTCGCAACTCTCTAACTTAGACAATTTAATTCACGGTTCAAGTTTATTTCAACAGTAAATTTGTTCGTCAATTTGTTCCCTTCGCGTGCGAATCACGTTTCCGAGTACACAACGTGCAATAAACGCTCCTCGGTACGCAGTAAAAATTCTGATATCAGCACAACGTGTTACGTTTCCGTCCATTCTTGCCGGTCGTAAAAATTATTAATATCAGAGAATAAATAACGGCACGAGCCACTGAGGAAATAAAATTCGTTGTCGGTGGCTTTTGAGGGACATGAACCATGATTTCCGGGAGCGCTAGGGAGAGGCGGGCCATCGACCCCTCACATTGGGTCGAGAAAATACAAGCAGGGTCGATATCGAGAACACCAGGAGTTGGAAAGGGGAAGGGAACTAAGCAACCCCCTCGAAAAGCTCTAATGCGCGTCATGAGTTTTCCACGAGGCACGCGAACGCGGCCATGGGAATCGCAAACGAAACATGCTACGAAAACGCGAGAAAATTCTCTTTGCAGACTTATTCCTTGAGCGGGATTTTACTGCCGAATTCAGAAATAAGTCGTGGTTGTTCAAGAATTTTTATCTTGCATACTATTTGACTCGAAATATATAAAAATATTTGAAAATTTATTTGTATGTGTGTGTGTGTGTGTGCGGGGAGTAAAAGTTTATTTCACGGAAATAAGTTTTGTGTGTGTGTTTCATAGAAACAAACTTTATATTTTATAAATAAATTTTCAAGTTTTTTTCAGTATAGGGTGATATTACTCTGAGAAAAAATGCTAAAAAATTTGTTTGTGGGATATAAAATTTATTCGTAGAAATAAACTTTATTTCACAGAAATAAACTTTATATTCTACAAATTAATTTTCAAGTATTTTTTTCCAATGCAGAAACATGTATTTCTCCTTTCTCTTTCTCTCTCTTTAAAGTTAGCCGTTGCTTTACAGCTAACTAATGCTAGTTCCTAATTTATTGACATCGCTATTTTTTTACTTATATCAGTTTTTACGTGATTTCTTTGATTTCCATGATTTCTATGATATCCATCTAATCGAGAAAAAAATTTTCTGTACTCGCGAGGATTTTGACATTCCGATTTTTATTTTTATTTTTTGCTAAATATGTGCTTATTTTTATTTATGATACTTTATGATGCATGTTTTACTATTATTAACAAGATTGATCTGAGATGCTTCTTGCAAATTTAAATTTTCTTTTCCCAAATATACGATATTTCTGCTGTTTAATATTACATTTGTACGTGATGTATCTTTGACAAACAAAGCAGTCAATAAAACTTGTTTATATCGGTAATAATAATGATAAAAATTCGTGAACAAAGACGTGCGGTAAATTTTTCGACGTTCACCTACGCGTACCGTATCCGAACTTTTTGAGCACGTTAATCAGAAGTTAATAACCGTAAAGCCACGAGGATTTCGCCGGTGCCCTAAACTCTCCGGCGGCGCCCATGCTTGTGAATTATGCGTACGCGAGGCAGGTAAAAGTATGGCGAAAGGTTGCACGTGCTTCGTTCTCCGAAACGGCCGGTATCCCGGTTCAGGAAGGACATCGGCCCGGTTTCCACCGGCCGCGTTGCGTGCGGCCAGCATGTAGAGTCGAAATTCAAAGACACGGCGCGCCATTTGCAATCGAACACAAAAAAAGGGGCGGATGGCGAATAAACGGATCCGCCGTACACAGGGACCGCTGATTCTTCGCCGCTCACGGGGTCGTTACCCCTTTCGGATTTGGGTCGCCGCCCCAAGGGCGCGTAACCTCCGCGTCGTCGATGGGAAAATTCGTTCGATCGCTGACGCGCGTTCCGAATTTTGCGCGATTCTCTCACGTCGCGCGAGATAACCGAGCGCAGCTCGTCGATTCATGAAAACGCAATAATTTTTTTTCGCAAAACTAGCTGACGTTTGCTCTTAATTCGCGAAGCGTGACTCACGAGGATGTCAGTCGCATTCGACAGATGTTGGATATATGCAAGAAGCAAAAGAATGTCTTTGTATTGTCAGGACTATTCTACCGATTGGATGGGAGTTACACTGAGAAAAAAATTTACTAAATTTCAAAAAACGTTTGTTTGGTAATACTGTGAAGATATTCGTTTAAATTAATTATTTTTTAAAATTAAAGAAACAAATTTATATTTAAAAGTTCTTTATTTAATTTTAGAAAATAATTACTTAATTTAAACAAATATCTTCACAGTACTATCCAAACATTTTTTGAAATTTAATAAATTTTTTTCTCAGTGTAATACGCGAATAATGTAACCGAGTACAATTAGTTAATGCCGAATTCATAAAAATTTTAAAATTGCTTGTGATCTTTTTCTTTTTTTAATAAACGATAGTTATAAATTTCTTCACACATTTATCTACTTCAAGCTTGAAAAATAAAAAAAATATTTATTCGGTCGTGCCGTATAAATATATATATATATATATATATATATATATATATATTACTTATTTTTAAAAATAAGAAATAAAGAATATTTATGCGGCATCGTCGAATAAATAATGGTTTTTTAATATTTTTCCTTTCAGCGTAAGAATATATTTCTTTCAATTTATTGTAATAATTTTCAACCTTACGAACAATAAACTCTGAGAAAATTGTGTTAAAAATTTATCAAAGGAAATTTCGGATTTTTAACATGTTTGCTCGTTGTATCTATACTGAAAAAAGTACTTAAAACTTTATTTTTGTGAAATATAAAGTTTATTTTACAGAAACAAATTTTATATTCCACAAAATTAATTTTCAAGTATATTTTTCTCAATATATTCCACATTTTTTGCATCCGTAATTTTGCATATTGTTTCGGTGCAATCCAAAATTATCGATATTATCTGGTACAAGATTCGGTAACTGTTTTCTGTGATTTTACATCGTTTATCCATGGTTCATGCCCATCGCGAAGTCTCGTGTGACCTACATACCGATACGTTCCTGTCTCAAACGCGCGTGTATTAGAGCGCTTCTCTAGTAGACTATGTAGTAATATCGGGTGTACGTAGGTTAGGCACATGGCTGGCGATAACACATGTGCAAGTGCCTGTGAAACGAGAGATCTTGTTAGCCATTCAGCTATATCTCGCACGCCCATTCATCCCCCTCACCAATGCTTCCACGGGAGAAGGTAGCTCGTAGAGTACTTCCGGGTTGGAAACTAACTTGCCGAACCGTTGAGAGACCAGAAATAACCTTCTACTTACTTATGTACATATTCTCTGCTTTCATATCGTGTTCGACGCGAATATACCGGATCCTCGCGAAAAGTAAATTAAAACCAGCTAACGGGAATCCGCTCGGTGAAATCAAATTCTAACATCTTTAAATTGGTCTGGACACTTAAGCTTTTCCCGACTGTTTCTACTCGTCAATTAACTAGCAGCACTTCATATTCTTCGTGAGACAAATAATATTTTCTAGTTTCTTCTGTGAAATAAAGAATAGTGCTAAATTAAAATGTCTGATGTGCGTGTTTGTCTTCATTGCAGTTACCTTCTCTTTTATGCACTAAGAAAACAATATTCGAGCGTTTATTTGTGAGATACACAGTTTATTTTTGGGAAATTATTTTTCGATCCCACAAATAAATTTTCAAGTACTTATTCTTTTCTCAAAATATTTTCTGCATTATATAAATTCCATGTTATACAAATGTAAATATCAAGTAAATAATTCGTATGAATCTCACTGTATAATATAACTTCACGATTTCTGATTTATAACTTTTTTGCTTAATTATAAATCGCCAATTGTTTTCTGTTTTTTTCTTCGGAAAAAATTGTTATCGCGCGTATCGATCGATCGTTGAGCACGAATTTTAATTTCGAGGCACGCTCGAGCGACACAATGCCGTCGACGTTGTGCCGCCAGAGCTTCGTTATACCTGAGAGATACCGTGGCTTAGGTGGCGAAGGGCTCTTCGCCCGGAGGAATTTTCTGCGGACAAAGTAAACGGCATTAGAAAATTCTTTTCGATGTGACCTGGCGAGATGCTCGAAAATTCGGTTCTGAAGCGGCACGTATCTACGATACCACCCTGAAACGCTGTTAGAACTCGGGGCCCGACCATGCACACATGTACGCACACGCGTGTTCATGTACGCACACCCGACCAATCCCAGGCGCGTCGGCTTCTAGGAATGCATAGGCGTAGGACTGCTTCTAGCCTAGGAAACTGATCTATGCCGCTTTCCACAAAAAAATCTTCGCAAATTAGGTATGAGATACGTCACTATTCCACATTGAAAAGACGATTTTGTTGTCGGAAGGAAAATTTTGTTAAAATGGGATCAATTAAATATTTAGTAATTTTTGTATTTGGTTTAAAATTTAAAATTTAATTTGCCTTTTCTCACTAACACATCCTATTTGATACAAGTAAAATACATGATAATATCAATTAAATCGTATGTACCAAATATTTTAGCTCCAAATATAAAAATAATTTTTTCAGTGCGACTACATTTTTCTTAGGATCGCAAATGAAGTGCATGACAGAAGCTGATATAATAACAGGGATGGTGGAGACTATTATAAAATCAATTTTCTCTCACGGAAAAACAAAGTTTGATTGGATTAAACAAATTCCTGGTGAAATATAAACAAACTAGAAATTTCATTTGAAGCTATCAGAATCTTGTTAACAAGTTAACAAAATTTTTGGTAAACTTGAACAGAATTCTAATTTCAACCGGAATTTTTTGGTTTGTTCACATTTTATCAGAAATTCGAATCCAACCAAACGTTTTTTCCCTATATAGAGAGCCATTTTAAATTATTAATTTCAAACATTATATAAATTAATATTATAAATATTAATATTATAATATAGCAATATTATATTAATATTAAAATATATATTATAGTATTATAAATATTAATATTATAAATTAAAATATTGAAATATTAAATTGTAAATATTTATTGAATTAAACGTTTAGTACGATTAACAGCAAGTAATCTTGATGATCTTATAAATTTTCTTCCGTTATAAGTAGGAAAAATTGCTTTATTAATTCTCTGTTAAAATCTAATATCAAAGTTCATAAAAATTTTAAAATAGCGTACGTAAAAGATATATATATATATATATATATATATATATATATATATAAATACCAAAACATAAAAATCTGCATAAATGGGAACACCATTACGGCATGTTGACTATTGATTAAATATTATTTATGACAAAAGATGTATGGAGAGAAAGTAATATACTGAGAAATAGTAACATTAACAAATCTTCATATTTATAAAATCCATAAAATCATGTTAATTACGAAAATCGCAGGAACTTGCTAAGGGAATATTTTCACGTCTTCCAATATCTCAATTTCCTAACGTCTCTTCTTTTGTTTTTACCACGATGATACTCCATTTTTTTTATTTTGAGCAGCTCATGTATTATCGTTGAAAATATTATTATAACCACACACACGTTATATTATACATCTAGTTATCACGCCACGACCGGAATTGTGCTACCGGAAACGTACGAGCTCGCGTTTCCCGCGTCGAGTTTTCGTGAGAAAAGTAGACACGGGACCAAGACGAAGGGAGGAAAAGAGTGGAGGGGGGGTTCGCACAAGGGTGGAACGTACCCGCGGGAGCGGGAAAATTTTTTTCACGGTTTGGACGTCGCGTGGAGGAGCGAGCCGGGCAGAAAGGAGAAGAAAAGAGAGGAGAGGAGAAGAGAAGAGAGGAGAGGAGAGCGAAGGATAGTGTCACGGGGCGGTGCGGGAGGGGATGAAGTTTAGGAAAAAGGAGAAATAAATAAAACCACTCCTCGGTGACGTCCCTCGTGGGGTGGTCAAACGGAGGGTGCGTTAGCCCGCGCTTTTTCGGCACGAGCCAGCACGCAGGATCTAATTGGTCGATCGGCAGGCGGCCATCTTTCGGATGGGCGTAGCCGCTGGTTAACGCGGGGTGACTCACCCTGCACACCCGAAAACCCTATGCCTCCCGATCAGCAGCAACCCCCTCTCGCAACGCGCCCATCGGCCTCTCGCTCTGTCTATTTGTCCCTATCTCTCTATCTTCAGTCCTTTTCCGTGAATAACGCCCTCTCCTTTTCCTCGTTCTTCTCGCCCCTCTACCCTCCTCCTCTCTCTCTCTCTCTCTCTCTCTCTTTCTTTCTCTCTGTGTCTCTCTTTCAGGTTCGCTAACGTTTCGATCTTTCTTCAATCCCCTTCAACTGCCGACTCCGTCTTTATCCCTGCTTTTAAGCCGCTCCGATCCGTCTTCAGTCGCTTTGCATTCTGTATTTTAACTTCATTTGTGTACTTCCCGTTCACCTCCCTCCTGCTTATCTTTTATAAGTAAAGTTCTCTGCACGACGCGTTGCTCGTGGCCGGTTTGATCTGTGCTAGTTATAGAATTATGGCGAGAAATTCAGAATCGTCCTCGCCACTCTCTTCCGGCACTTGTGCGTTTCCTCGAGTCGAAGGAGTCGGTGAACTCGGTGCACCTTACGACGCGTAACTTCCTTTCAAAGGATATAAAACAAGTCGCCTTGAATTTATTGATCCGATCGTGAAATGCCGCAAAGTAAAAATCCGGTCCTTCACAGTATAGCACAGCTCCCTTGAAGTCTGTTGCTATATCATTCTCGTTGCCCTCCCACTGCCGGACTTGACAGGCACGATCGAATGTCCACTTGTTGATCGTGTCGAATTTTCCTTTTACATCTTGTCTTTTTACTCGGGATGCCTTTTCTCTATCTTTCAAAGTCGTTCTTATGACTGCTTCCACCACAGTTTCAAACTGTCCTCGAATTTTCCGAGCACAAAAACGTCGAATTTGACATAGAATAGCGTTTCATTCCAATTTTTCAAGTGAAACTATTGTATTCTCGTTCCGAACATTCGGCGAGGGTTCTGTCCAGCAGGATCGTGTTTGTCGGTTTCACTTTAGATGTTCTAGAAGCCTATCGGCGAAGATATGTTCGAGTAAGAGAAAGCTTGTAGTGGAAGAGAAGCTATATCTCATCGAGTGCTTTCGCCAAGGAGATAAGCTATATGCAAATATATATTCCAAATCTCGAAATTTCGCGCAAAATATAAATTAAAATATGAATTAAATGGACAAGTTGCGAGCGAAAATGCATTTCTCCATCAATATTGCACGACAAAAACATTTGGTTGGAGTAATCAAATTTCAGATGAAATATGAGCGAACCAGAAATTCCGACTGAAGTTACCAGCACTCTTTCTTAAAGTTAACTAGAAATCTTGTTAACTTTCTATAATTCTGGTAACTTTAATCGGAACTTCTGGTTCGTTCATATTACACCAAATGTTTCCTTGATCCAAACTTCTTTCTCTGTGTGAAACACGTAGTCTTAATTTTCGAAAATACCTCGATTATTTTGTAAACTCGGATGAATATCATTTCGAAAGCATATTTCGCTGCAAAAAATAGAATTGTACTCTATAATAGTTAGATAATTTCATAATGTTATGGGACTAAACTAAAACAAAATAAATAGCTGAAAATAGGTAGCTAAAATAAATTACTAAAATATTGTATTTGCATCAATATATTTGTTTAAAAAAATTTGACATGCTGAGAGAGAAAATATCTAAAAAACAAAAAATATTTATTTGGTACCAAAAATATATCTATTTATAACATACACACACATACATATATTTATACTGAGAATGTATTTTTTCAAATAAGAAAATATACATTTTCTTCAAACTCTCTCTTTAACTTTTCATGAAAACAGGTGTTTATTCTATTTAAGAATTTAAATTTAAGTAAATATATTATTAGTGCTCATCGAATAAATATTTGTTATTTTTTAAATTTTTCTTTCTCTGTGTCTAAGAAGAATATTAGATACTTTAAATATTTTTTTTGAGTAATAAAAGTATTTGAAGAATCGATCTCTTAATTATTTTGAGAGATGAAACTGTTTGTTGCTAAAATACTTATCATAATTTCGATACAAAAACAATAGCTTTATTTTCTTCTTTTTAAATTCTTCGTTCTTTTATATTTTATTTTACATCTGTTTTATCATTTTATCTACTTTCCTTTTCTGTTTTGCCGAATTTCCGCTCCTTTCAAGCGCACTGCAATGTTCGATTTTCCGCGCTCGATTTTCGTGCACCTCGACGCTTTCACGTCCATGTAGTTCTCCCCCATCCCCTCAATTCCCTCGGGTTCCCTTCTTCGTTATCCTTGTCCTTCGTCTGTCTCGCTCGATTCCACCTCCTGACTGCCTCCTACGACGCTGTCGCTGAACTCACCCTCTGAAACTTTCACGGTCGCCACCACCCTTGAAACATCTACACGACCGTGATCGCGAGGGTGGCGAGGAGAAAGAGACAGAGAGAGAGAAAGAGTCAGATACCCGGAACAACTTTCCCTTGCAAGGTTCCAACACGCGCTTAGGGGAGGACGTGTGGGGTTGGCTCACTTTTTTTTCTACAACGCCACCGATTTTCGCGGCTGTCGACAAGGCGAGTTTTCCACCGCGTCGTCCTTTACTCTCTCATATTTACACGCGAATATTTTCCAGGATTTTAATCTCGTAGAGACGCGAGAATAGCGTTCTGTACTCATTGAAATATCGCGTTTTTCATCTAACACGATCCACGAATTATGCAGGCCTCACTCTTACCTT
This sequence comes from Odontomachus brunneus, assembly GCF_010583005.1. Taxonomy (NCBI): domain Eukaryota; kingdom Metazoa; phylum Arthropoda; class Insecta; order Hymenoptera; family Formicidae; genus Odontomachus; species Odontomachus brunneus. The sequence continues at coordinate 555,370 of NW_022639528.1, read as the reverse complement.
CCAACAGCCCACGTTCAGCCTTTAACTCGTCGTTTCTAATTTGTCTCATGTGCGCAAGAATATCACATAGCAATAAAGTCAAATGTGAACTAATCGAAAGAGAATGCCAGAACCAAGCGGGTTTCGTCTTACGTATATTTTCATATAGTAAACAGTAAAAAAGCGAAATACGTGGCCGTTTTTCTCGCAGGTAGACGCCGCAACGTGGTGGCTTATTTATTCCGCATAGCTCGCAACCACGTTACGCGTACGTATATCGCGCGTACGGTTACGCAATGATAACGTAAAAAGAAATTAAAGGCTGGCATATTACGCTGCACGCATGCACGCTGCGCGCGGAGCGTACGAATGTCCGTTGCATTCCGCGTGCAGCATGCGTGAAGTGCATTATCCCACGGCGAGGCGGTGTTGCTCCACCACGAGGAGAGAGGCAGTATCTCTCCAACACGGTACCAAGCGTGCACACCGCACGGGCGTACGTGTGCGGCATACATAAATGTGCATCGTCCTCCCTTGCCTCCCACCACGTGTGCATCCGCCAATAGCGCGACGACGAATGCGAACGAGCGGTGAATAGAAATACAGACACGATCATCGTTACGTCGGGCATATTGGATTACTATTGATCCAATTAAACGAGAGTCTCGGTTACACGTATGATATTACGTGATCGATCAATTAACATCACCCATGAGAGTATCTCGTTAGTATCATTGCATCAATAGAAATGACAAATTCAGTGAAATTATCTGCCACATTCTGCACTGAAAAAATTATTTTTGTATTTGAAACTAAAAAAAATATTTGGGATTGACATTACTACTGTTTTCACTTGTATTAAGTGCACGTATTGTCGAAAAAGCAAAACATTTATAGCGGCAACTAAATTTTTTGATTACGAATTATATTTGGTTGATGCTATTTTAACCAAATTATAATTCGACATTTCTCTTTCGACGACAAAATCTTTTTTTTCATTACAAGCATATTAAAGCATGGAATAGTTTTAAGTAAATTACACTGAGAGAAAAAATATTTAAAAGATAAGAAATATTTATTCGATAGGTACCAATAACATATTTACCTAAATCTAAATTCATTTTATTTAAATAGAATAAACAACTGCTTTCATAAAAGGCTAAGATTTCAAGAAAATATATATTTTCTTACTTAAAAAAAATTTTTTTTTAAATATATTTGGGGAGTATTCAGCAAATAAATATGTTTTATTTCCAAAATATATTTTTCACGTTGCAATTATAGGAAAATTTTGAACGTACCAATAGAATTGTTCATAATTTTCAATCATCATTTATCATTATGATTTATTTAAAATTCATTTTCATGATCTGATATAAATCATAATTTGCAAAGTAGGAAGGATTGATTGCAAATAAAAGGATGATGGATACTGACATAATGCAGTTTCGTAGTTTGCACTGTTTTTCATTTACCTGCATAGAACTGCAATTTCTCTTACCGAGTGGAAGTATAAAATGCTATTGCATGAAGAGATATCAGATATTGTATCAAAATTTAAAAAATTTATAGACACATTTTTTTGTTCTCGACACAATATTTGATGTTCTGCTATGCATTGACATTTGTATTTTTATTCTGTAAAAGCATTTACAATTTTATGCAACCTGGTAGAAAAAGCAGTGCAAACTACGAAACTGCATTATATTAGCTTATCCAGCATTTTCTTAAAACGAATAATTTGCACGTAAGCGCAGCTAGGAATGCCAATGCATTCCTGATGTTCGACTTGCGATAAAAGTGCAAACCTCGCGCGTTCGAGTACAATGAAACGATAAAAGCGACAAAGACCAAACGCGGTGCTTATCGTCCGTTCGCGCAGATAGACGCAGACGTATGAAAATGATAGCGACAGGGAATACGGTCTCCGACGCGCGGACTATGCACTCGCGCCGTAAAGTGCATTATCGCCCTCCTATCCCCACCTAAGCGCATCGGTGCCCCTCTACCAATGCAGCCCCTCCATCCACCGTGAATCCACCACCATTGCTTTGCGCTGCAAGCCGCTTGTTGGCTCCCCTCGCGATACCGCCGGCGACGAGTTGCACGCGACGAGCGATGCACCGATGCACGTCGTCGATTCGAGGACAAAAGAGGGGAAGCCGCGAGGGCGCCTCCCTTGCTCGCTTCTGGTCCCCGACGGTCTCCCCCTTCGATGCAGGCCGTCGAACGACTTCCGGGAGAGCGAGTGGATTACGCCCGTCTTCTTACGCGCGCACCGCTCACGGTCTTCCACCAATCCGACGACACCGATGCATGCGATAATTCCGGCCTGTGTGCGTGTGCATGTGCATCAGCGTGCTGCATACGCCGGTAATCCGGCGAGGATTGCCCGTCGCGGATTTGTGGCGCCATTGGTAGAATGCGCGGTCGGATGAAATTTATGATGATATAACGCGACGTTATCGGACAAATTATGCACAAAAGAGCGAACTTGAACTTGCTCTGCTCGTTATTTATCCTTACGACGGGCGAAAAAAATCCTTGCGCGACTTGAAGATTATTTTACGCGACACGAATGTGTTGAAAACTGACGCATAATGGTGGAAAATATTTGGTACACTCAGGAAGTTGTCAGACTTTCGTCTGTGAGTCCAGGAACGTATTTGTTTCCTATTGCGGGAATTTTGGCCATAGTTATGCAAGAATTATACAACTTACAACATTATGATTTTTGAGTTTTTGTCTAATAGACAGTTCATACGTTTTTCTTCATAAAACAAAAAAGACTCAAACTCTCCCCCCCCCCCCTT
>NW_022639528.1:543460-552568 GCF_010583005.1 Odontomachus brunneus | reverse complement strand
AGTTTTTATTTTCTACAAGTTGCGCCATTTTTACTCTTAAAAAACAGATGATTGATTATACTTGAATGATCTTATCTTTGAATGATCGCGAAGAACCTCAGTGCTGTTCATATTTTTTAAATTATGTATTAAATTTTCACCTCCATTTTTCTAGATACGTACTTCATATAAATTGGATCATTATTGTATAATAAATAGGATCAATTCTCCCATTGTACAGGATGGATACTTTCTTAGACTCACAAGTAAAAGTCTAACAACTTTTCTGAGAACGAGTGTACACGAAAAAAAGTTAACTTCGCAGCAGCAGCATTAACAGCAACAATTTGTGTGTGATAAGTAAATCTTGTAACATACGGCTACCTAAAAGCTATCAATAGACATATATTTAGCTATGAAATCAATGTAGTAGCAACAGTAACAAAAGTTTGAGTGGCAGCAGCAAATTTTTAGTTACAGTAACAAATATATTTTCACCAAGCTATGATTAGCTACGGCAGGAAATCTTTCTTTTTCGTGTTTTTACACTAAAACCGATTCCTGTTGAAATTTTTGTGTTAAACTTTTAACATGCCCGTATGTTAATTTGATATTATTGTGTTATTTTAATGATTATCTCTCTCTCTCTCTCTTGCTTTCTTTCGATGTACATAGAAAGGTTGTTAAAGCGCAGCTAAATCGCGACTTATTAAATAATTTTTATTGTAACACTTCCGCGATATTCATTTCACGATATTCGTTTGCAATATTTGACGTGGCAACAATCGTAAAGCTTCAATAAAAATTCATTAACGTCGTCGAATATACGACCGCGAATCTTAGATCGCCATTCGTACGCTGGGCCCATTTACCGTAACTGGCGCTCGAACCTGCCCCTCCGCTTATCATGTGTACAGGAGCACGTGTACGTGCACGTACCCACACATAGAATCAAGTATACCATGCTCACAGTGCATGCACTGAGGGAAAAAAATATCTAGAGAATAAAACATATTCGGTGGGTACTGATAACGTATTTACTTAAATCTAAATTCCTTTGTTTCAATAGAATAAAGAATTGCTTTCATGAAAACCTAAGAAAATTTTTAGGAAAATATATATTTTCTGATTTTTGAAAAATATTTTACATAAACATATATTATTAGCAATTCATACCAAATAAATATTTTTATTTTTTAAATCATTTTTTTTTTAGTGCACGACTTTAAAGTTGTTTTCTGCCAATAATTATCGGTGCTCTTTACTTTTTCTATCCATCGCGTGCTTTTATCGTAATATATATAATTTAAAATAATTATCTGATTCAAAGTAAAGTCAGAAATTTAATTGTAATATATAAATTAATTACGTGTTTTCGTTAAATTTGCAAATATACTCGTATATTTTCCTTTAGAAACGCGTTAAGAATTTGCGAAAGCTTGTGACAAATATTTTTTCCGACTATGCGAATTGTGTGTTTTACATAATTATCGACGTAATATTAAACTGACATCGTCCATATTCACACACTTTTTTGTCGAGGAGAGATACTCTTTTCATTCTATTAATGTCCAACGTATATCGTAAGCGAAACGGAAGTACACCCGTTTATCCCAGACGCGGATCCAATTTTTCTTGTTGCCGACACGGAATCAAAAGACGTTAACCGTCGCGTCGGAAATCGCAATTTGCTCCCATCAGGTGATTATGTCGTTTTAACACGGCGCGACCGCAGAATAGATTACGAATGTCTAGCCATTCTCCATCTGGTATAGGACATCCAGGACGAAAGGTGGCTAGGAGCAGCAACGGCTCCTAGCCAACGGGATGCAACGGTCGGGCCGAAATTCAAATGAACGCAATAAAAGTTCGAATTAAGAGGCATTAGCGACGCGAGCCGCGCACGCAAAAAGAATCAACTGCCGGGAGGCAGAAGCGTTAATGCTGTCGCGGTGAATCGCAGCCATGCCCTTCCGTTTCACATGCACTTCCTCGAACAACAAAACTGAATACGAGGGTCACGATTTTTGCCAATAAAGTTACCCTTCGAGTCGATGTAAAAACAAGAAGAAAGGAAAGGACAAGGCGTCAATCAAGAATTTCGTCACGCACAAACACGTATTCACGTTATAACTAAAAATTTATTATCTGTCGTAAGAAAAGGTTAGTCACCGAGTAAGATTTTGAGAACTACTTAGGAAAAAAATCTTACAAAAGGGAGATAGAGCACTTATTTACGAGTTTCACATGTTTTATACGGGAAAGACGAATCCTTTGGCTTAAGGTTCGGGTTCGGGCATTAGTTTCTGCGAGAACATTGCACGAAGTTGCAGCGGTTCATTGAGGAGGTCGGGTGGAAAATCTACACGCAAGGTACAACGACCGTCCAATAAAATCCCAATAAAACCTGGAAAGTGGCGCGTCCTTCCTCGTCCATCTCGACGACGAGTGCCTTCACGGTAGTCGAAGACACAAACGTGTCGGTGCCTTCGCTCGTAGAAAAGGGCTCGTAGTAAAAGAAAAAACGAGAGAGAAGGAAGGAAGGGGGGAGAGGAGGAGATGAAACTAGGCACAAAGGAGGGAGCGAGAGAGGAGACGGAGACGGGAATAGGTCCTTCAAAAAGGGAACTCCCGGGCAGCCTCTCTCTGAATATTGTCATCGCGGGATCCATCCGTGAGATCCGCTCCTTTTGTGCACCGCCAACTTTTTTCTTCCGATTTCACGGCGGCATAATGGATTCCCCGATCCTTTGGATGCGCTCGTTACCACGGCATTCGTAACGGCCGCAGCTGCCCCGCTAGAACGCGATAGCGCAGTAGATCCTCGGAGTGTTAACTATTAGTTTGACGCATATGAGACGTCGGCTTGGCGTTGATGATCCGCGCATTGGCCTCCGCGTGTTCCCAGAATCGCGACGAACGAATATTAGTCACATTTCCTCCTCCTTCCTCGAAGATAAGAATTTCGTGGCGATGAGGTAGAGAATTTCTTTTTCACTTTAATTATTTATCTAGTTTTGCGTTCCAAAACGTCCATTATCAGGAGAATTTCACTGAAGAACATAGTTCACATTGCATATACTATGGATTTTCAGTAAACTTTTCCTCAAAAAGAGCGTTTCGAAGCAATTCTAGGAGCTTCAGTTTTCAACCAACTTTTATATACAAATTTATAGACCAATTTCAGATGAATTTGTGTGCAAAAATTTTTAGGCAAAAAGAAGGAACATCTTCGAAAAGAAAATTCCGCAATCCTTTTACAGACGCACTTATTTCAATTGTATTATCTCTTTTCTCGCATGGTATCATACAAATCGTTTTCAAGCAATTTGCGACCGAGCGGAATTGCGTCTTACATTTCGCTCTTACGTGAAAACGCGAACTCGTCGTTTCGTGTAATTTATGAACTCCTGGCAACTCCGTGAATTCGAGGATCGCGCAAACGAATCGTCGCGAAAATCCACAAAATCCACTCTACCGCGGTCCCCACAACGAAACGCACGGAAGGAGAGCAACGCGCACACAGAGGGTAACTCCCGCAAATAACGTGAAACGACTCCCGCGTGCGAGACATCAGGGAACGGGCGACGACCGGTGTACGCGTGCTACGGCATATTTTTCTAGGGCTAGAGCCGCTAGAGAAATAGGCAGGGGCATGACAATCGTTCCGGAAAAGGGGCCGTAAGAGAGAAAGAGTAAGGGCCGAGAAAGAGGAAGAAGGAAAACGTGGCAATGCCAGCTGCGCTACCATAACATAACGAGAAGAGAGAGGAAGAGAGCCTAAGCTCAGGCGCCTATTTCCAATAGGAACCAACTGTTCATTAGTCTGTTAGTACAGGCTGTTCCAAATTGTCCACCTCAGGACCGCGTCCCGCGTCGGGCCCGCGACAGGGAGGGTGGTATATCTCTTTGAGTCACAGGGCGTTTAAGAGTCGCCCGCGAATCAGCCACTTTGCGGTGAAACCGAGTCCAGAGGTGACGTAAAGATCGCCCTTTAATGCGTTTGCGGTCGCGCAGCACGACGTTGCAAATTGTCTTCGAGAACGATCGGGGCGCGCCATCGTCATCGTTCTAGGACCGGGCCTCCGCGCTAACCGTTGAACATTTCTATCCTTTCTCTTTTTACTGAGTAACGATCTCAAGCATGTTATGCAGCGAAACATTTCATATACACACGGAAAAATATCATTTTACTACTGAGAAGAGCAAATACTCAAATTATTTTCCGTGTTTAAAGTAATGGCTATCTCCAGCAAAGAATATTTTCTTTATAATAAAGTTGTAAAATATACTTACTACAAATTTTAGAAAAGATCATACGTATCTAAAAATATATTTAATAAAAAACTCTCTCTCTCTCTTTTAATAAAAATTTTAACAAAATTTGTAATAAAATAATTTAATAAAAACTTAATAAAAACAAACATATCCGATAAAAAATAATATAGAAAAACAATACAATCTAATAAAATTTAATAAAATTAAAAATTTTAACAAAAATCTTATTTTGAGGGAAAAGCTTATTATATTATATACTCAAAAAAATTTATTTTCTTTAGAGGAATATTACACTAAAAAAGGATACTTAAAAGTTAATTTGTAGGATATGAAGTTTATTCTCAAAAATAAACTTCATATCTCATAAATTTTCAAGTATTTTTCCTTAGTGTATTCGAAATAAAGTAGGTTTGATTCTACACTGAGAAAAAATATTTGAAAATTTATTTGTAGGAGTAATAAATTATTCTTGCGAAATAAAGTAAAATAAAATTTTATTTCTGCGAAATAAACTTTCGTCCCTCACACAAACAAATAAATTTTCAAGTATTTTTTTCTCAGTGTATATAGTAAGCAAAGTGTATATTTTTGTTTTAATTTAATGCTCTCTATCGAAATGCTAAACTTAAGATTTAGAATATATTTGAAATAAATTTAACACTTGTGATGAAAAAACTTGCGATAAATTTGCAGACATATAAACATATAAAATACTTGAGACAAGTAATATTTATTTGAAGACAATATACATTTTTCCATGTGCACACAACGGCGTAGATTGGCACATCGCGATTAACTGATACACTGATAGAAACAATATCTAAAAATAAATAAATATTTATTTGGTGGGTATAACGCGCGCGTAATTTTACTCTTAAATAAGAAAATACGCATTTTTTTAAAGCACTTTAGCTTTTTATGAGACCAACTATTTATTCTATTTAAATAAAAGGATTTGGATATGAACATATTATTAGTGCCCACTGGATAAATATTTTTTTATTTTTTAAATATTTTCTCTCAATGTACACCAAGTAATTTAGCAGCCTCGATTTTTGCTCAATTAATAACAACACTGAAATACATTTTCGTTGCGGAAAAGCATTATGCGAGCATAAAGCGCAGACGTAACACGATCGGTAAATCCACAAGAGAAATGTTAGGAGAGAAAACGGGGCGTTTTATTGTAGCTGCTAGCAAAACGATCAATCCAACGTTCCCGGTGGATTTAGCCGGCCAAGTGTATTAACTTGTGTTCTGATTTATATACACGCGCTGCTCCGGGCATGTAAAAATTATCTCTAGTAATTATCGCTGTCACGGTCATAAATATGCGATGACGGGAATATGCGGCTGGCATTGGCGATAATAATTACAGTCGTTTAATTGGATTCGATCCGCCCGATATCGTAAATCTGATGCCTCGTCGCGATTAGGCAAAAGTCGAGGAATAGGCGATCCTATGCGAGACGGAGGTCTAATGGGCTGGCTTCTTTTCCCATCGCGAGCGGAACGAAGAGCGTTATTAGCGCGACAATGCGAACGTGAGCCACTCGTGCTGAAAAAGCCTCCAGCGACAGATGCGAGACGAAATTGCGTTCGCTGGAAGCTGCTGTAGAAGCGGCAGCTGCTTCGTTGGCAAGTCAGGGATCTCCTAAATCCTGACTTACCGATCGCCATGAGAGACGCGCTGGTAAATTACTCTCAAATAGAAAAACTAGAGAATATAAAAAGAAAAAAATTTGGAAGAGACGTCCGTTTTTGGAGAATAAGATTATTTTAGCTCCCATTTAACGCCACAGCTGATGACGCGGACGATTAAAAATCCAATTAACAGTCTATTATATCTCTATCATAATTTTTGTTTCTTTTATGAAAAAAATATATAATTATCTTGAAAATATGAATAATACGGATAGTTTAAGGCAAATAGATTCGAGGATTAAAAAAGTATTGCAGTTGCGAAAAGATGTAAAGTTTGACACCCATTACACTCATTGGAAAGAAGAATTTACCGATCGGTACATTAACATTCAACCAACTAAAATCTCTCTTTCTAGATACAGATATTAATGACGCGTAATAATCTTGTTTTTTTTTTTCGAATGTAACGCTCAAAGACATTACCGTATGTACGCAAAATCACTATTTTAATCAATTTTCTTTATTTAAAAAGAGAAGAATTCACTGAGAAAAAAAATCTAAAAATTAACAAATATTTCTTAGGTGGGTACCATTAACATATTTACTTAAATCATAATTCTTTTTATTTAAACCAAGTATTATTTACTTAAACCGAGTAAATAATATACGGTTAAAATAAGAAAAATTTTGATTTAAATAAATATGTTAATGGTATCCATCTAAGAAATATTTGATAATTTTTAGATTTTTTTTTCTCAGTGTACAATGAGATCCTATATATAAATACTTGAGCATTTTTCATTCAGACAATTCATCATTCTCTAAGAACTATTTCTCCCCCTCCATATGATTCAGATTCCATGCGACTTGCAAAACAGTTGCAATTGGACGTTACAGCATTAAAACACACGCGGCGGGAACGAGATTGCCTCAACTTTAACGTCAAACGTACGGTGGCAGGACGAATGATAATCGCCATTAAGAGTTCATACTTGGTCGCGTTCAGATCGCTATTAGTCCCGATCGTTTCCCGGATTTTCCACGTCTCACGGGAAATAGTCTTCGGGTGCATCCTGCTGAGACCAGCCGGCTCATCGTGGGGGCAGATTGCATTCTCTGGTAGAGCTGGCTGGAAACATTTGCCACATGGCGCAGCTGGCGGACCCACGAGACCGTCGTTGATGTCCGTTTCCAATTCATTTTCCATCGACTAGATCTTTTCCGCGCTCTTCTCGCCGACCTGATCGCACAGGGGTGGAAAAATCGCGAAGATCGGGGGAGAGACTCGGCGAACGAGCGAACGAGCGAATTCGTCTCACCAGCCTTCTTTTGAGGTCTCCTCCGGCCGGCAAGCTCGCTGCGAATTCGGCATTTCGGTTGCGCAAAACCGGTAAAAGTTCGAATAGAGAAGGACCGCGGGGAGAGAAAGTCGGAGAGAAATTGTTCTAATAAAATTATCGAGACTGCAGTCGTACGGCGCGTGTCACGGAAGGAAGACCTCATCCGGGACCGAACAAAATGTGACAGCGCGTTCGACACCTGAGACTGCCTCGCGTTTCTCCTCGGGTGTCCGTGAAACGCGGCGACGAAATTATGACGCGTGCGAGAGCGCGAACTGTGTTATGCGAATGGTGTCGTTGACGTCGCAGTAATTAAACGCGCTCGTCGACGGCGGCTCCGCCGCTCTCGCTCCCTGCTAATTAATCGAAATTTATTAACGGCGTCTTCGCTCGGCGCTCGAGCACGGGCAGGTGAATAGAAACAACATGGGCGCGGTTTCTTCCTTTTTTTCGCCCTCTTCCATGGCTTCGAGCGCGGCACCCTGACCCTGGGCACACGGCCAGCTGTCTCACTCCACCCCTTTTGTGAGAGGCGCACACTGCTCTCAGAGTGGGATTTGTCTATCCCTGCGCACGTAGAGAGAAAGAAAGAGAAAGAGAACAAGAGAAAGAGAGAGGCAGTGGGATAGGGGGCAGAGAAGGGGGGCAGAGAGAGAGAGAGAGAGAGAGAGAGGGTGCTGTATGGTGCGCAAGGACGGCGGGATCGTCGGGCGAGAGAACCAGGGCGAAGGAACTTTTGTAGAGCCCGCGGAATAATTAGCATGCTCTCCTCAGCAGCCTAATTTTAATGGTACACCGAGATACGGCGTTTCATATTGTAATTCGTCCTACATTGTAGCTCGCGCGGCCCTGAATATTATTATCCACCGCGTTTCCTCCAGCGAGAACCTTACACACATCAAGAAGAAGAGCATCGCGCGTTTTTATTGTGTGCGCTGCTACTCGGTTGAATCCGAACACCTCGGAGAAACTTGAACGGGAATTTTTCTTCCGCAAGATGCGACGGCTCTCCAATCGCGCGTACGGATTATCTTCGTTGTCGCGATGGTCTCGGAATCGTTATCACGGCAGTGATTCCTATAATTGTGATTCACATATAATATTAAATTAAAAAGTATATCTGTATAATTAACTTAATATGGGTACATATAACTAAATGTAGCTGTATAACTGAAAAATATAAACTACTTATAGGAGGGAAGATCATGAGACACTCTCGCTACAGACGAATATTTCATTTTATCATTCGTTCTAGTCGACATGACAAACGCGATTAGGACACAAACATTTAGAGAAACATTTAGAGACATCTTGAAGAATATGGAGAATATTCTTTCAACTAAACTGATTTAACATATCGAATAAAACTCCTATTAAATTTCGATCATTTAGCAGTCTCCATAGAGCCTCGTTTGTATATGAGAAAGTAGCAAGCAGGTCGATGCACGGTGGGTAAGTGCAACATTGTGCCCGTTCCAAAACGACCTGTTCCCGCGCGTGAAGTGTAACGAAAAAGCGGCGGCATAGAATCGGCTGCGGCTTTGTATTGTAACGTTGTTCAAATACGCGCAGTATATCCGTCCAATGATCGCAACAATAGAGTTAAATGAAAAGACCTCGCGCGGTACCGCGTTCGCCGAAAACACCCGGTAGATTTCTGCAGGCCCAGTGCGGAGGCGCGAGCGAGAGAGACTCGTGCACACACGCATACGTTCATAAGCACACAAACAAACACACATACGCACACACACATAGACTTACGCGACACACATACGCGATGTGCGCGCGATTGGCGTGAGGCGAGAGAGCGAGAGGCAGCAAGAGAGAGAGAGAGAGAGAGAGAGAGAGAGAGAGAGAGAGAGAGAGA
>NW_022639528.1:528771-543186 GCF_010583005.1 Odontomachus brunneus | reverse complement strand
AGAGAGAGAGAGAGAGAGAGAGAGAGAGAGAGAGAGAGAGAGAAAAGTCAGGCGTGAGAGAGCGAGAGAGCGTGCACACGCAGCACGCTCACGCGCTCGCGTGCACGCATTCGCAGCGCGCGTGTAGCCGGCTGCGAAAACCGGCGTGCGAAAAGCAACCAATGGCGAGCAGAGGCGGGAGTCGGTGGGGTCATCCACGTGGTTCACGAGCGTCCAATCGCGGACTCGCCGCCGGCGGATTTCGAGTTGGTTTCCCGCTCGGCGTTCGCGTTCGCGCGCGCGCAAGAGAGAGAAAGAGTGAGAGAGGGACGGACGGGAGGAAAAAAAGCAAGAGAATGCACGCGCGAGGAGCGAGGAGAGAGGCACGAATTCGCGAAAGAGAGAGAGGGAGAGAGATGCTAGCGACGGTAGAGGGAAAAAAGAGAGAGAAAGACGAGTTTGCATCGCATCTCGACTCCCCCTTTCCTCCCGTAGCCTGGGTGGCAAAGGGGTGAGAGAGAGGGGCACAGCACGCCGAACGCGAGAGCCCCTTAGACGTCGCGTCGTGGTCTAGCCAAAGAGAGGAGAGCCTGGTAGGAAGGTGCGTCGTCGTTCGCAAGAAGGAGAGACGGAGACAGAGAGAGGGAGAGTGAGAGAGAGGGAATCGCTCGGACACGGCGCGAATCGACGCAGGAGAGAGAGAGAAGGAGAGACGGACCGGTCAACTCGCGCGCGTCTCTTAAACTTGGAGCGGTCGGGGAGAACCATTTCTGCGAGGACACGCCGGCCGGTCTCCATCGTCGTCGGTTTCTGCGAGCTGCTGACGGACAGCCACCGGAAGCGCGTCAGATTCGCGCAACAGCGCCGCGTTCTCGAGTCGTCACCGTGAGAGACGGACAGACAGACAGACAGACAGACAGACAGACAGAGACAGCGAGTGAGACCGCACACACAGTCGTCGCCTATCCGCGGATCGAGCGGCTCGCAGTCGGCTAGTCGAGAGGCGCGAGGAAGCCAACAGCGGGAAACAAAAGAAGGTGTCAGCCCGATCGAGGACCGATCTCGTCGCAGAAATCGCCCGAAAGGACCTCCGTGCTCTCTCGTCCTCGTGTTCCTGCCTCTCGCGTGTGCAGCCCGTGACCCACGCGCGACCCGCGCCGTGTTCTCTCTCTCTCTCTCGTGTCCGCGAGCTCCAGCCAAGATACCGCGCGTACCGTGTCCCGGCGTGGACCAGCCATCGTCGTCTCGATCATCGTCTACGCTCTCCGAGAAACAACGGACGCCTTCCTTCAGGTCCCCCGAAAAGTCGACCGAAAATCCGCCGAGAACTTTCACCACGTCGTGTATCGCTGGTATCAACCGCGCCGTTTACCGCTCCATCCGACCGTCCATCCCGCGCATCACGTTCTCCAGCTCGCGATCCTCGTGATCTCGGTGTCGTGTCGCGCGCGCATCTCTTCTCTTCGCTCTCTCCCATCAGCTCTCACGGGGTCCACGTAGGCCCCGGATCTACGACGAGGTCAGTACTCGAAGCCGGGTACGCGAGTCCGCGCGCGCACGCGCACCGAATTGTCGCCGTTGAGTCCGACACACGTGACCGAACCGCGAATTCGGTGGAAGCCGGCATCGTAGCGTCAAGCAGAAGCAGCGAGCAGCCAGCCACCATGTCGAAGCTCTACGTGGGCAATCTGCCGTCAGATTGCAACGAGAGCACCCTCAGGCAGCTCTTCCAGGAGCACAGCCTGGCGTGCACCACGATCCTGGTGAAGCGCGGCGGCTACGCCTTCGTCGATTGCGCCGATCAGTCCACAGCCGATCGGGCGATCGACAAGCTGAACGGTGAGTTGAACGATGTGAGATGAAAGATCGTGTTAATCTTGGTGCTTTTCGTCTCGGCGCTTGATACAATGCTTCTCACACGTTGCTTCATCATCCATACGACCACGACAGAGAGCGAGCACGACCATGACGATGACCAAGGAAGAAGAGAGGAAAGAGAGGAGATCGAGGAAGAACGTCGCCCGTCTAGCCTAGCCTCAACTAGCCTCGCCTAACCTCGCCTAGCCTTGCCTTGCGTCGCTTTGCTCATTTTTTTGTACACTAATAAAACGCTTTTGCCGCTTTGCCACCTTGCTGCTGCTTTCTCCCAAGCTTATGCGAGTTGTCGCGAGCTTACGAGCCGGCTCCGTAAACATTAGTCGATTGATGCTTACGGAAGTGCGCCCGTGAGAATCGTGACGAGCTGTGTGATCTAGCGAAGTGTGATTTTACGATGAGATCTTGCCGGCAAATCTTCCTCAGGAGCTATCTCCTGAACGGTTGAATGAGCGTAGAACCTTCGATTCTGAACCAGCTCAGCCGTTCAGATCGTATCGATGTCTTTTCGCTTGCAAATTCGTGCTGCCTGCAAGATCTCGCTCTGTAGTTAACGCTAATCTGCGTCCATTTGATTCTCATTCCCGAACTGAGAATCAGTTGGCCGTAGTAGCATTGATAATGCGAACCTTCGTCTCCGCTCTGACGTTGTAATATATCATGCTTTGTTATTAGACGCTTTTCATCAGATCGTGTAAGAACCGCGGAGCGTAGGGATCTGCTTTAGCATGTCTCTGACGCTTTCAAGACGCCAGCGCGAGCATTTCCCAAAGGAGATTCGCGAAAGGACAGACCGAGCTGTCCCTCGGGAGGCTCCCCAGGGAGAAATGTTTGACACATCGTCATCATATCGATAGTCAGTCGTCGATTATGTTTTATTTGCCACGCTCGCGCTCCGATGTGAAGTTATACAGTTGCAGTTTCGAAATGTTTCCGGTGTTCAGCAAGATAATGACTATCAATATGACGACAGAGATGGCCAATGTCATCGCGCAATTATCGAAAAATGTAAACCGCGCGAGTCCTAATTATATCTTAGTAGAAATGTGAGTGTATAGAGCGTATCAAACTCTCCAAGTCTCTGAATAGTGATGAGGATAACGTCATGAAATTAACGACGATTAATGATTGTTTCAAGGAACAGCCTCGTGTTATGTAAAAAAGTATAAGAACCCATCTCTCCGTTTCTCTCATCGAGGAGATACTTGGCTGTTTCCCCTCTCTCTCTTTCTCTCTCAACTGCAATGTTTATTATCGCTATTGATTAAAAGCTTATAAAAGAACACAAGGTGAGACGGAAAAGCAATGCCTGGCGGTCAGAATGACTCGTTCGACCGGTGACAAATGGATAAATAGTGCCGTTTAGTGCCACTCGGCGCGTTTGAGCCTCTTCGGCTTCAATCATCGGGACGCGACAAGATTGAAACTACACAAACCACCGGCGGCATGAAGCTCGCGCGGGACGAGCCGCACAAATTTACGAGCGTCCGGAATTAGGATATCGCCCAACGTTGCGCGAACACATGAACGAGTGAAACGCGGACGTTATATCTCGAGTGGCCACACTTCCTACGGCTCCCCAAGAGAAGATTGCCCAATTCGCGATCGACGAGCGTGCGTCCGCGCGCGGTCCGCTTTGAGAACCGCTGAGCTCCGGGCCGCTTCCGCCGAAAAAAGGCGGTCTTTTCGCCCACGTCGTATGTCCTCGACACGCGGCACTAAAATTCCTTCTAATCTCATCCAGTCTTTCGTCCCGTGCTCGTCCTGTACGCGCGCGAAGATCTAGCCGAAAATCGCAGCCAAGAAGTCTCATCTCGTGACTGAACCGCTGAAAACTATCGGCAATCGACGTTCGATCAATCGGTATCCGTGCTCTGAAGATAATCGGGAACATCGGAATCAGCAAGATATGTTAATCTGCAGCGTGTTCTATGAATCAAACGAACCAAATCGGGCATAATCTTGTCGAACTCTTAAGCTCATATCAATAGGTGGAAACTTGTTCTCAAATGAGAAACTCGAACGTGAACTCAGAGTTGAATGAGAGCCTCTCCAGTTGAGTCGCGATTACAGACGTAAATGTCGCGTAGATCGCGATTCAGCTGAAATACTTGGATGGAACTCTGAATAAAGTTACTCAAAACTTGCCTCAAGTAAGGTATTCAGTCTAAATTTCGAGTTATAGATGTGAATTTGTCAGTTGAATCGCGATCAGATATTTGGTGTGGCATCTGTTATTCAAGTGAAGAACTCAAATCTAACTCTATATTCGTATCTGAGTATCTCATGTGGGACAAAAGTTTCAAGCAACAACTGTTAACACGAGCCTGAGTACGCCGTGTGAAACGAGTTTCATGTGACAACTATTAATACGGGCCTTAGACTCGACTAGACTCTCAACGTGTGCCTATCGCTCGTCTATCACGGCACTCACTCGACTTAATTTCTGCATCGAATCGGAGCAAGCGACGTCATCGTCGTATTTCGCGTCCTATTTTCCGCGAAGACAGTTTCGCCCGGTCGCCTCGCGCGGAAAACTTATTCACGTGATGGGACACAGACGCACGCATCAGCAAAATGGCGCCAGCTACGTCGCGACAAGGTCGCGCCTGTGTGCTCGCCTCGGCGATAAGTCGCTGATAATCGCGGACGCGTCGGCCAACATGCCGTTTGTCGATCGCGCCGATTACGGGGCCCCGGCTGTTCCCGCCAAAGCGAAGGCTAGGTGTACTCGAGGGATTTATCAACGGCGAGACAACAGTCGCGCTCTGAGAGCGAGAGACGTCGTCGATAGACTTTTTTCTATTTCGCGTCTAGATGCTGGCGACGCTTATTCTTTAGAAGACTTGTAGTGCCGTTGACTCGTCGATTCTCGTGTTACACCGCTGACAGAGATCTTTTAACCTCGCTCATGTTCTCGAGATGTTTCATTTGTGCGACTCCTCTCGCGCCTTGTCGCGCCGAAACAGTGCCTCTCGAAACACCTGCTTTTCGCGATGTTCTTCTCACGTAAAATATGCGATATATCGCAGGAACAGTTTAAAATATTTATCTAAATCCCTGGCATATGGGGGAACTTTCTGCTTCTCTCTTTCTCCTGTAAGACGCGGTGTAGTCCGCTTCTGTCCGTTGAGACGTGTAGCGTCTCGAACTGCAAAAATCGCCGGCCGACTGGAAGTTAACTATGCATAACGAAACGTCAGGCGGACGCGAACGCGTGTGTCCGTTAATCGCTAGACTGTCGGTGACTATCCTAGTCGAAACGACTACTTCACTGGACTACCTCCAAAAGAAATCCAAACAGCGTGCCCCAACTCATCGTGGCTCGTCTGAAAGCTTCATTCACAAAACTCGCGTTGCCTCCTGCCGATGATCTCTTCTGTCCTTTTCCTTTCGTTTCTGAAAGAAAGAATCTCGATGAATAAATTGGAGAAATTTGCAGCAAGGCTGCCGGAAATTGTGGAGGAAAATTATTAGAGAAAAATGTGCATAGAAAGATCTCGTTCGGAGAAACGATACTTTCCTGAGGATAACTTCGGGACGGATGGAAGCCGGAAAAAGGGAATTACCGCGGACACGCCGCGTCCTTCGCTCCACGTCGACCCTTTCGCGACTGAGCTCGTCATCTCGGTATGATCCTGACCTAACGTTCCCAGCGACTTATCCCGGCGATCGTGAGAATTTGGACCGGCACTTGACTAGAGCTCCGAGTCACGCCCGCGCGAATAGTCGGTCGGCGGGTCTCTCTCCCGGGCAGCCGAAGAGAAGAAATGTGGTCAAGGTCACGAATGGCCGCGCGCGCGCTCATGACGTATGAGCCCCCTCGTCGCCCCCGCCTTCACCTTCGTCGCCACCGCCACCGCCGCGTCGCCGTCTTCTCCGAGGCTGAAATTTACATCGCGAATAGCCGCCGATCTCATCTCCTCGGCCCTCCTCCGCCTCAGCCCGCCGAAAATCGGTTAGTCACACTCGTCACGTTCCGCGCGGCCATGCCTGGTATCCAGATCATAAATTCCATTGACGACTCTGTAGCTCTCTCGTGCGCTCTCGCGCCCATCGGCTACCTCATTACGGCGTGTTAGTGCACGCACGTGCACAAGCGCCGTTGTTCGCGGCCACGTTTCACCCTTGATCTCCCGACGAGGAAACGGCTAGAACTCTCTTTTTCTCTTTCTCTCTCTCTTGCTCTCGCTGACACTAACTTGCTTCGAACACAATATACAACGCGAGAAAAGTATTATTTCTCCTTCTTCCGACGTAGTGCACAAGTAGAGCAGAAAATCATGACGGAATGATCGAATTGTAATTGAAAAGTGAGTTTTTTTAATCATCTTCTCGTCACTGTGACATCATTTTGACATCACCGTGGTTGTTTGCTCTGCCTAGGTACACTGTAATTAGAAAACAGTCTCGTGAAATTAAAATAACGTGTTTGGTGCAGAGACAGAATATCAGGAAAGTGAAGTTTCTGGGAAGAGAACAATCGTGTTGTGTGATTTTTATGTAAGAAAATTACAAATATTTCAAATTTTGGATTCTCCAAAAAATCAGTAAACATATTATGTTATATTTTATTTTATTAATACTTTTCTTTTACAATGTTTACGCGGTGATTCTACATGGAGAGAATTTTATAGTGAAAAGCACTATCGGATCTTATAACTAAAGAACTCTACAGTAATTCACTATCCTTTCAGTTTTTTTCACATCTGCTACTTATATATTTTATAAACTGTGTTATTAAAACACTTGCCACGTTTCCAGCAAAATTTATTATGTTCCTCAGCAAGATCTTCCCGACGGTCTGTTCCTGGACTACTGAAAACACAGTAAAATTGTTGACAAGAATTTACACAAAAAAAAGAACTATAATATTCTCTCCGTGCATATATAATGTCGAGAAACTTTCGTTTCTAAATGGAAAACTCTTGGAGGAATAGAACGACAGTTCGCAAATTCGCCGAAGGGCGCGTCCGTCCCTGAGATGTGTCTTCGCGAATTTAGAATTTATACGCGATGCGAAGAGCGCGGTAAAAACTTGGAATCGGTACTTTCTTACTCCCGGGCGGTTTCCTCCGAGGTATAATCATACCCCTTAGCCGATATATCGAGCGCGCGCGCAAGGGCTGCTTAGAAGCGAGCTACAGGAAGGAGAGCCGGGACGAGGCTCTCTCGGAGCGATTCATGGCGAACGCTTTCTCTCCCTCTATTTCGTTAGCAATACGGTCGTTGCTTCTGCAGCGCAGGGGCCGATCCTCGGATACAATGCCGCGCGAAGAGCGTTACCGAAGAGCCGAGGCCAGAACTAGTTTGGTGGGTTGTTGAGTTAGGTTTTAGAAGAACTCTACCAAAGCCGCGGCCTAATCGGGCTTTAGGCGGCTCGCACGCCGCTCTGCCTACCGAACAACCTAAACTATGTTCGTTCGCGTCGTTTTAGAGCAGTTGTTATGTCAAGGCGCAAATATAGATACTTTCGTATTGATATTCGCCATTTGCGAATATCGCCGTCGCCATCACCAAATTAGTCTGTTTTAACTGACCATTTTTCTCTCCCGCAATTTTGCTTACATACAATATAATTGTACATCATGAAACTGTACGGAAAGGGAATTTTATAGAATAACTACGGAAATTTGCAAACGAGGAGTAGATAGATATTCTGCAGTGATTGACTGTCTTTTCGTTTGCTATTTATATTTCAGCCACTAAAATCTGTTATTGAAAGATTTACTGTGCTCGTAGCGAAATTATTGTTCCTTAGTAAGATATATCTTACCGGCTTTACTACTCTATTAGGAACATAGTGAAATTGAAAAGAATTTATACACGAAGAAAATATATTATAGCTTTTTCCCCATAATTTTTTAAAATTTTACTATATGTTTTTAGTCCAGAAATAAAAACTGTCAGTATAGACATAGTAAACATAGCAAATGTTTTAGTAGCACATTTAAGTTTCTAAAATGTAAGTGGCACATACACTGAGAGAAAAATTATCTTAAAATCAACAAATATTTCCTTGGTGCGTGCCATTAACATATTTACTTAAATCTACATTCTCTTTACTTAAATCAAATATTGTTTACTTGATTTAAATAAACAATATTTGATTTAAGTAAAGAGAATGTAGATTTAAGTAAATATGTTAATGGCACCCACCAAGGAAATATTTGTTGATTTTAATTTTTCTCTCAGTATAGAAAAGGATAATGAATTATTACATAATGTCGATCTAATCCTCAATTGCAAAATCCAATGGTAATTTTTATTACAAAATTCTCCGTGTATAAAACGACTTTTGTTACAATATTGTCTCCGTGCATCTGTTGGGATTAGTAATAATTAATTACTCATTTGAGAATTTGAATTAAGTAGTAAAATGTAATAATATAAATCGCCACTTTCTCGTGTGTCACGAGAAGTATAATTATTTTAAAATTATGTACACACACCCTCGTAGTTACGTATATAATTTGAAAATAATTTTCCCTTTTTCTCCCTCTGACGATGTGTCAAACACAAGGAGGAAAGCCATAACACGGATAGATTATTATCTCCTCGGGCTAACATCATCAGTACCTCATTTATTTCAACATTATGTGAACCTGAGGGGAATACAAAGCACATATATATATATATATATATATATATATATATATATATATACATATATATATATATAATACATGCGCTCTCACTCACTCGATAATCCACGAAAATCCACGAGATACGGGAACGATTTTCGAGGATTTCCCCGAGGACCGCGTTTTCTCCAAATTCCACATTAGCCGCACAGACGACGCGATAACGTGCCGCGTATGCACGTGCGTGCACGGCATGCGTCTTCCTCTTTCACAGCCGGCGTTCGTGCACGCCACTCCGTGCACGCCGCGATCTTGGAGACACGAAGTCGGGCCCGAACCCGACGAGACGCCAACAGGAAGCTGCCACATTCTTCCATTCTGCCAGTCTCTCGCCGCCTTCTTCTTTCCTGGTAGCACGCCGCATCGATCAGCCGTTATCCGTTGTGTCTTAACTTCGCTCGCGAATTTCGTTGTTTATCGGCACGCGAATCGCGAATTTTTCTCCGAACGATTTCTTTCTCTCTCATTAAAATTAAGTAAATTAAGAATACTTATTCCTTCTTACATATTACTGTTTATAATTACGTGAGTTTGTTGCGTGCAATTGATACTGATGTTCGCGCAATGTTCATTTTGCGTAGAAGAAACAAAAGATATGTTCTAATCTGAAAGGAAAAATTATTTCGTAATATTGAATTTGAAGAACTTTATATATATATATGTGTTCATGCGCGGGGATATACACTGTAGTTTCTACACCGACGTGAGCAGACGCCGAGTGCGAGGGTTCACACCCGCCAATGCGCTCTCGAGAGCTAGAACGAGCAGATGCTCCTAGGAATACATTATTCGCATCCAAAACTGCCTGTACTCCGCACTCGGCATACTCCTTTTTCAAACGTCCGTAAGAGACGTCCCATTTGCTTGGAAAAAAAGAGAGAAAGAAAGAGAGAGAAAATTTCGCATTCCTCTTTCCCTTTCGTGAAACTCTGCTTAAACGTCGCCAGCCGTCCCGATCATTACGACGTATTCATTACAATCTTGATCATATCACGCACTTTTTTTCATAAATATCAGAGGGTCAGTACAAAGTTATTACGGTCTAAAGTGCAGGCGTCTATCTATAATGAAACGTCGCGACAATAATAGGACGTAAAATAAACATTTACACGCGATAAACAAGAGATTGATGTACGAGCAGCGCTTTTTTTCGACGAGAATCTCTCATTCATTTTGTGGCGTGCGTCACGCTTTCGAAAATTACGATTAAGATAGATACATCACGGCGATTTGTATCGTTGTCTCACTTAACTTCGGTATCGCGCAAGAAATCGTGTGTAATTTCCATATGTATCTCGTAATTCGACGCACTTCGTCGCCGCGAAAGTAAACCGCTTCATAAACGTCTTCTCTTTTTCTCCTGCTCGGCCGCGACACGGCGCAGGGACCTTCGAAAAAAGTGCAATGACTCTGTATTATTTCTCGCACCTTTTCCTCCGGGGCGTATGCGCACCTCGTGTACGCGTACCAGCGGATTTTATGCGACCGAATAAACATGTCCGCGCAATCTCTTCCTTTTTTGTAATCGCTGCCCGCGGCCTGGCCGGCTTGATTTGTCGCGTGCCTGCTCGGGACCACCTGCCCCCGAAAAAAGTTACCTGTTAACAGTGCACCGGTAACCGACACTGATGGGGCCTTACGATTCGCCTCTCTTCCTCCTCTTCCACCACCACCTCCTCATCCTCTTTCTCGCACAGGGCCGACCAGCCTTCGAGCGCGAACACCGATTCAGCTCTCTTACGACGGAGTAGTCTTGACATGAAGTCAACGGGAGAAAGAGACGAGAGAATAGCAATTATTATAATGAAGCTTTCTCAGTTAGACGACGAACACGATCATTATTACTTACTGTTTTAATTCGCTGCACCTGATTGATGCATATCATTAACTGCGTTCTGAGAAAGCAAAAACTCGGCACGTTTCTGACTTCACAATTTTACTTGACCGTCCAGACATCTCGCGAATCATTTATTAATATCGAGTATACGCGCACGGAAAACAAGTTTGGTTGGATTTCCACCGGATTTCTCTGAAATATGAACGAGCGCGACGTCCCGATTCGAATTATCAGAATTCTGTTCAAGCTAACAAGATTTCTGGTTAACCCTTACCAGAACCATACGTTTCACTTCTCGGTGAAGTTTCTTCAAACTTAGCATGTGGGAGATTTCGGGATCGTTGATCGCACAAACTTGAGATCAAGAAGTTAAAATTCGAAATGGCGGGTTCAATGTAGTGACAATAAGTTTTCAAAATCAGCATTATCCGAAAATAACAATGAAATATTTACATTTTTTTACAAGAAATAGCAATCATATCATCAATATTTCAATATATTGTAAAAAATAGGACTTACAGAAAATTTTGAAAAAATTTGTGCAAAATACTGTTAATTATCCTTAATTTCAATGTATCGATTTCGAATAGTTCTAAAATGATTTTTATCGAAAAAATGCCTTTTTTGCTTTTTTTACTTGCTTATAATAATTTAACAATTAAACATTCAAATTATTTTTTTATTTATTTCTAACATCTTGAACTTATGAGAGAAAGAGAAAGAGTCTATAATAATAATACAATCGACTATGTTTACTCATAAGTTAGTTAAAATCATTAAAAAAAAGGTAAGTAGGATGTTAGCGTCTCATTATGATCAAAGGGTTAACTTGAACAGGTAACTTCAACCGTCTCCAAGTGTTTTCTAGTTTATTCATATTAAACTAGTTTAATTCAACCAAACGTTCTTCCTGTGTGTGATTACGCGTGTAACATCGCGCTTGTACCGAACGATCCGTCTTTCCAAGTATAATGAGCGACTCGTCTAAACAGAAACTCACAGAATTCGCATCTCGTCGTTTCCGATTCTAGATCAGTTCGGGTTCGCGAGAGGTTGGTGAAACCTTACGCTCGCGTTGCAGGAGCGGTGCAACGCGCTCCTCAACGGCGACTCGACCACGTGTCGTTATCTTCGCGGTGCATACGAATTAGTGCAGCAAGGTGCAAGCGTGACCGGCGCGCTGCCTGTCCACAAGGCTCGCACAATGTGTCACTGAGAGAGAAAGAAAGAAAGGCAGAGAAAGAGACAGAGTCGACCAGGCACTTGATATCTACTAGTATTAACTGGTATCAGCCAGCTGCGCGAACAACACCTCGAGCTCTCTGAATAGAGGCGGTCGAAAAGTCGAAATGCCGATGCGGCGCGGAGTCGTGTGTACTTGTTGCTTCTCCTGCAGTATATATCTGCAAACATATTTCCGCCAAGCTAGATCAATCGTCGTGTCGCGAAGTCTTCCGCACATGAAACGCGAATCGTTTCACGGTTGACGTGGACGCACAGGAACGGGCCGAAATCGCCGAATGATAGGCGTTCACGTTACACTGCCACCTTCGAAAAAGCGCGGATAACACGTGGATAACGAAATCTTATCTCGCGCAAAGAATAATCAGGTCTGCTGCGGCCGCGCGCGATCCCATCTTATTTCAAATCCTGCGGGCCAGAGTTTTCCGAATTCAATGACGACGTAAATAGAGTCTCAGGGCTCTCTCGAGTGGAAGAAATGCGCGGCGACGAGTCCGCGAAGAGGAAGGAAGTGCTATCTTTAGCGCCGCGCGCGAAGACTGGCCGCGTAGTGTCTGTCCCGCGCACTCCTCCCTTCCTTTTCCTCCTATTCGTTTCCCCTTTGTCGTCATTCACCGTCACAAAGCGACTTCGCTTTACCACGAGAAAAAGGTAATAAAAACGATAAACGATTATTATCGACGACATTCCCACGTCGTTTTAAATCTATCTCGATCTGTTCGGAGAAATGTTTCGATGGGAAAATCTCTCCAGAAGGGAAGATGATCAAAAGGGTTCTTGAACGTAATGACATTTCTCTTCAAAGATACGTGATCTCCGAAATGTTTAGTTGTAAGCACTCGTTCTTTATTTGCTTCTTGATCTCCCTTATCGCGCTTACTTTAGGAACGCATTTGCGACCGCCTCGAATCCCGGACTGGAAAAATATTCCACTTACGTATTGTTGAGTCACCAGTTACGTTGGTTTATGTAATCGCTGATCGCTCCTGGATGATTCAATCGCGCGTAACAGAGGAGATGACCCTCCTTTTCTATCATTCACATCAGTCTCTTGTTAATTTAATACAAGTGACTCTTTCCCAGCAGAGACAATTTTACATTTTTTCCCTCTGAGATAATTCTATTTTTATCTTATGTGAGAAATGTTTTCTTATAGCTTATATTTTCCTTTTTATATTTATTATATATGTCCTATTCATATTTATTTTATATCTTATATTTTTCTTTCTGTTTCCTTTTTGCATTCAATCGTTCTCGAAACATAAAGCATTTTTCTTCCACTCTTTCTCTTTCTGTCGTGCTGCCTCTCTCCTGAAATCTCGCCGTCTTTGTCCCTCGTGGCCTTTGCTCGACTGCTCGAAGACACGTGTTTGTTTTAGATACCCGGCCATTGACTTCCCGGCAAATAGCGCGCCGCGTCACCCGCCAGTTTTCGGCGGAACGAAAGCGCCTAGCGTCGCGATCGAACACTGCTTCCTGTCCCGCGTTACTAGCTTGTCGTCCGTGCGGCCCACATTTGGTAGCTAAATGTGGCCGTCCGATTCTGAGTTTCAGTTAAAAGGCAAGACGGCGAACGTGTCAATGGAAGCCAAGCTCCATTGAATTCGTTCAACCGCCTTCCCGACAACCCGCTTCTCGCTCGTGTCAGTGTTTCACGTTTCATGCAGTCACTCGACAGATAATTGAACATCGACGAAATGTTGCAACACAGTGCATGTGCACATTATAGAAATGGGCAAAATTGTACGCAATCCCAGAAAAAATAAAAGAAATGGAGAGTTTATAAAAATCAATTTTCTCGAAACCATGTTTTCAAGATCGATGTACAAGATTTCTTCAAACTTTCCACGTATTTTTAGTACACGAAGAGAATATTATAGTTCTTTTCATATCAATTTTATTATGTTTTTAATAGTCCAGGAATAGAAACTTTCAGTAAGATTTATCTCTTGCTAAGGAACATAGTTGCTCAAATTTCGTTAGATTTTAACATCACATTTCAGTCTAAAATATAAGTAGTTTATATGAAATAAAACATGAAAAAATAATTTTTGTATTTTTGTACTTGCAGCTAAAATATTTGTACTTGCAGCTAAAATATTTTGTACTTGCAGCTAAAATATTTTTTTATATACGATTTCGTTGGCATCATTCTGTTTTTACTTGTGTCAAGTACATGTATTATTGAGCAGTTTGATTTCGTAACAATGACCAATTTCATAGTCGCAACATTATTTGCCCAATTACT
Source organism: Odontomachus brunneus (assembly GCF_010583005.1). Lineage (NCBI taxonomy): Eukaryota > Metazoa > Arthropoda > Insecta > Hymenoptera > Formicidae > Odontomachus > Odontomachus brunneus. Next base: position 529,361 of record NW_022639528.1, on the reverse strand, counting down.
CACTTATAACTTTCAAATTTACTTCATCCATGCATTATTCTGAATATCGTCGTATGTGGATATAACTAAGAAATAATTTCGCCGTGTAAAAACGATAGAACGGTGGAAGCAGAGGAAAAGGGAAAGAAGAAACTTGAGACGTGTATCGACGAGGCAGGCTCGTGTTCTCGTGAATTTTGACGGAAATTCTGCAACTTGTTAAGGAGAAGCCAAATAGCACACTGGTATTATTCGAACGGCCATTACGACTGTCCCGTTAATTCCTAATCGTGATAGCGTTCGTGGCCGATGAAACTGTCAATTAGCATCGGAGAGTAGCCTCGGTGAATTTCGAACCAACGAACGAATGGACTCGTAAAAGCCTGACTTTATAACGAAGTCTTGCTTTCTCGTATATGTCTTTTCCTGATTTCATCGAACCTCATTGATAAACCTCCTCTCGTAAGACTTCGGGCTCGATTTAAAAAAATTCCATCACTCGGATCAGTCGTTAGGAATGTCTCTTTCTCTTTCTCTCAAGAGAGAGAGAGAGAGAGAGAGAGAGAGAGAGAGAGAGAGAGAGAGAGAGAGAGAGAGAGAGAGAGAGAGAG
>NW_022639528.1:515682-528600 GCF_010583005.1 Odontomachus brunneus | reverse complement strand
AGAGAGAGAGAGAGAGAGAGAGAGAGAGAGAGAGAGAGAGTACTTAATGTCGTCAGTCCTCTGTGTCGGTGTTAACGCGAAAGATCATAGGCCCTTCGAGGACGTGAGCGCGAGGACTCGTCGTTGTCTCTTGGTCGATGTTGAACTGACGGGCTGTCGCTTCGACGGGATTTTCACCGGAGACTTAATGACCCACGGCGGTACCAAGTGACGAAGGATGAAAGCTCACGATAAATGATAAAACTGTTAAGGGGTTAAGGGCGAAGGAGAGCAGGGGAGAGGAGGAGGCCGAGCGTTCGCGCGCACACGACGTCGTCGGGCCCACGTGCGCGTAATTGTCAGGTACACGCGGAGAGAAACCCGGCTCTTTCGACAGGTGTCAATGAACCGGTCAACGACGTATCCATCGAAGGATACGACGAAGAGGAGGCGCGATAGGCCCCGGCGGGGGGAGAGCGAGCGGGAAAAAAATACGAACGAGCGCGAGGCTCCCGCTCTCGCACCTGCCTCGCTACGTGCGAGCCGAGCTCACGGTGATTTCACATTTCTCCTCGAGGCGCACGTGAAACCGATTTCCCGCTCATGAAAGGAATAGTTGAAGCTCACGGCCGGGAATAGTTGATACAGAACGTCGTCGACGCCGCTCGTCTCTCGGCAGCTCGCGCCTCCTTCACGCGTGTCCCGCGATTTCACGGGCAAGGGGGGAGGGGGTAGGGTCCGAAAAGTATGAATTATGTCCCGTGGCCGATGCGTTGAGGTGAGAGATCACGAGAGATTTCGGGAAATTTTAACGTTTTTCTTTCTCCTGAGAGCGTGAAACGATCCCCCCGTGCTGTTTGCCGCGAACTGAGGAATCGCGCCCGGGTGTAGACAGGTGTACGTCAATTTAGCAGCGATTCTGTGTGGTAGTCGCGATTTGAAAAGATGGCGAATTAGAAACAATAGAGTAAAACGTTACGAAAATGTAGCCGAAATTTGCTCAAACGATGTTGGGTGAAACGTAACGTGAAAATTTGAGCGTTTTACCTTTAGTAAATTATATAACAATCAATATAACAAAAACTTCACGTCTTTATATAATATATATTAAAATTGATTAACTCAACTTAGTACATTTACTTCATAAATGTAATTAAAAGAATTGCAAAGTACTCACTATCGATTATCTCATATTGTGACGACCTATGTGGGCTATCTCGAGCTTATTGCCCTCTTGTTCTCTTTTCAATTTGAGAACAATCGAAAGGGGAAGGGTGGGCGTTAACTATCGATATCCAGATAATCTTCGAGGAATCGACTGTAGCAGCGCGACACTTTCTCGGCAATTGCTCCGAAAAGCGGCGACGTTTTTTCCGCAGCGAGTCGAACGTGAGTCACGGGGACTTTATCGAGTCGTAATTCAATCCCTGACTGACGATAAGAAAATGAGCCAAGCATCCTGAGAACGTACGAAAATAAGAATTATAGAGGGTCCGGCGCGCTGGAGAACGAGAGAGAGGGAGTAAGCAAAAATTTAATGAAGCACACGTGTTTTTTGCGTGCGCGCTCTCTCTCTCTCTCTTTCTCACTCAATCACTCACTGGGTGAAAAGAGAGACTCCTCACATTTTAAAACCCGGTCTAATATCGTGCGTAAGCATACATTCAAGGGGACTTTAAAAAATTTCGCAAAATGGCATGTGTCGCAATTCATATACACAATATCACATTCGTATAATATGTATAATAATATTCTGGGAGATAACACGATAAATCTCGTAAACATGAGAAATTCAACATTTAAAAATCTCGAATTGATAAAGCGCCGATCGATATAATTACCCGTGAAATATCTAAATTATCAAGTATTCTCTCCCTCCCCTCTCTCTCTCTCTCTCTCTCTCTCTCTCTCTCTCTCTCTCTCTCTCTCTCTCTCTCTGCCTTCCTCAGATAGACAGGTGTGCGTAAATTTGACAGCAACTCTACTAATAGATTTGTAAAGCTTGCGTCCCTTATGAGTGCTTCATATGGCACTCGTATTCAGAATGACCAAGTGGAAACAAAAAAATACGAAAAGAATTATGAAAATTTGCTCGAAGCGATATGTCACGCAAAATGTAATACGAGAATATGAGTAACTTCTAGTAACTTCTAGTAATTTTGTTGCTGCATTAATTCCATAAAATATTTATATTATTGTATGATGGAAATTTAATGAACTCAAGTTAATAAACAGTACATTATTTGGCTTATAAATGTAGTAAAAAACATAGTAGAGTTTTTATCTTATCGGTTATATCATGGCGTGATAATCATGAAAAGTCTATCTGGTACTCCTCTCCCTCTCCGCCACGGCAGATAAACGACGCACAAAATTCTACCGAACTCATTATTTATCCATTTAGCTGGGAGTCGTAGCTCGGATATTTCGCGCGCGTCGCGCGCGCATGGCCGCCGCGAATTTAAAGTTTAAACGATCAATTTGATACACACACCCGTCGGTGGAAAGCATATCGTGCCGTTATCCGACTATATCGACCGGGGCGCGCAGCGTGGGCGACGATGACTACGACGACGACGACGTCGACGTCGACGACTAAGTCGCGGTGGGATATCGTTCTCTGGCGCGAGAGGAGGAAACGGCAGTCCGCACGTCGAGAAAAATTACATCGGCACGCCGCCATTAATCTCCGAACGAGCGGATATTATTTTAATTCTCAAGTCTCGGGCCGAGTCTCTTCCGAGAAATGCCGGCCTTTGTCCCAGCCGGCTGCCCAGGAAAGAAAAGTGACCGAGTGATTTAATCTACGAACGAACGAACGAACAGCGCGAGTCCGGACTCCTCTTGTGATGCTCCTTCGCTGTTGGCCTCCTCTCCTCTCCTCTCGTCTGCCCGCCATCGGCGAGATTCGTTTTTGCTCGCCGAATTTGCAGCGGCGGCGGCTGCGGCTGCTGCACGCTCCAAGCCGGGATCGTTTCTCGGGAAAGTCGCGCGACACAGGCTTCCTCGGGTTATTAAAAATCTTTTTGATGCTTGATCAAACATTTCTGCACGGAGAAAAAAATCAGTTGGATTAACACAACTACACAGAAAGAAAGATCGGTTGATTCACGGACAGCAACCGCATTTTAATTGAAACAGCCGGAATGTTTGGTTATAACAACTAAGTTCAGTTGGTTAGACAACTAAGATCAGTAGTTGCCATCATCAAACATTTTAGCTGCTTCAGCTGAAATGCGGTTGACTGTCCGTGAATCAACTAATCCTTTTTTTCCATGTATGATACAACTAGATTCCTTTTGACTGAAGGAAACGGTATTTTTGGTTCTTAACACTCACATGACATTAATGTTTTAGGCCTTTGATAACATACTCTAAGTTCGTTTCTGCCCTCGCTTTGTATTCCGTAGAAGTGCTAGTGAAAATCTATAAAAAAATAATAAATATATTTTCAAGTTTGTAGAATGAAAGTATGTACAGAGGAATGATTGCAATTATTCATTTAAGTATTCCATTTTATTGAAAATATAAAGAGAAACGCGATGTAAACGTGAGTTTACGTAAAAATTTGTAACTTTTCTGAGAATGAATTTAAGAAATTAACACTCTAGAATTTTCTGTTCGATTCTTAAATCTTTAAGAAAAAAATATTACATATTCCACTCTTTTTCAGTAAATATAATTATTTTTAAACACAAAAATACATCATTTTTTTAAATAAACAAGCAAATAAAACCATTAATGTTTCAAATTTTTTGCGATATATTAATCCATTATATAATGTGAGTTTTATTAAAATAATTACAGAGATTATCTGTGCACCTGAATATATTTTGTTTTATGATTCTCAACCAATATTTTTCTTCATATTTTATTTAAAAAATTTAATCCCCCAAAATTAAATGTCGGGCGACATATATTTGTCAGACCGGAATCCAAGCAATGAGGCGTTCTTATCTTATGGCACTGAGCCTCGATTCGTGAATATCGTAACCGTTGACGTCACTACGCTAAGCCAACCGCGCTTATTTCCATTTTGCGCCGCAATATCAATGGCTGAGGCATGAGCCGTTAATTACGGGGGAGAGGGGGCACTCTCTGCGGCAACGTTCGCCTTCTCACAGCGGCCGAGAGAGATCGAGCTAGTCGGCTGTCGGATTTTCATCTTCATTCATCATCTTCAATTATCCGTGATAATCGATCGGAATGCAGGAAACACACGAGAGGATGCTGTTTACGCACGTTAATACGCCGTTTCCGTTTTCGTTGGTCGTAAAGCATCACCCGTGGCAGCTGATAAGAGCCCGCTCCGAAAAAGCGTGGTCTTATTACGTCCAGATAATGCGCACTCGAAAGTCGTGAGCGATACCGACGCCGAGAGACGTGCTTGTGTATGCACAGAGAAAAATATCACTCCAAGGAAAACGATTCCTCAGTTTACTTGTCCTTTTTGCAAGTAAAGTAAAGCTTATCTACGGCGAAAACAATATTTCCTTGGTAAAAAAATATAATCTTTAAGTATACTCGTTACAAATTTTATTGAAAGCTCCTTTTTTTTATCGTGTACTCAAACGAAGAATTTATCTTCTTTTTACGAAAATGTGATAAGACTTCATCTAAGAGGAGGTTGGCTCGACTTTGCCAACCTCGACTTTTTGATGTAGCTAGCAAATCGAAGATTTCGCTTAATTATTCTCTTAATCTCTCTATTGTCTTAACTATATTCTCGATTGTGAAATGCTAAATCCGCTAGAATTCAGAACGTATCTCGAATAAATTTGATGCTCGTGATGAGCTTATGAAATACTTGTCAACAAATAACCTCTACTCGAATGCAGTATGCATTTTTCTATGTGTGTATGTGTGTCTCCCCTTCGTTCTTACACCCCCGTGACTCGCGTGAAATGTACACCCTAGCCTGGCCCCACGACGGTCCGAAACTGAACTTTGTACGTCGTCAGATAATAGTCGTTATCTGCGTCTCCGCGAACGCAACATTCATTGACGAACGCATTTTGGAAGCGCGTGTCTGATCTGGCTGTCGTTGTGGCGGAATCTAAAGATCCGGACATTACGCTCCGATGTTGCAAGTTACGACAGATGCGATCGTCGCGATAATTTAACCCTAAATTGCTAATACCCGTCTTTTTATGGATATGTGTTTAGAAACTATCCCCTCTATTTCAGTAAAATTGCCCCATTAATACGGATTTTTAATAATATATTTCATATTTTTGCATTAAATATAGTTTTATTTACTATCCTCATTATTTTTTAATGCCCGTTGCTCAATAGAAAGGTTCTGAGAGCAAATAATTGAGAAATGTCCGCCAAAAAGCGGATATTAGTAACCAATATTAAAAAAGGATATTAAGTCAGGGTTAAAGAAGCGAAATTCATCTGAGAATTCTTTCGTTTCTGAATTTTTGTAAATTTTGTTTCGCGATATTCTGTACAAGAAAACGTTCTATTTTTCGTTTTTTAAAAAGTGTGTTATTACAAAAAAGAAAATATATTTAAAAAATGGAAATATTACAAAAGAGCATGTTTTACAATAATTAATTACAAAATTTTTATAGCAAGGATTGATTATAAAAAAAAAACACTTAAAAAATGGAAAATTGAAGTTGCGCGCGCTCGGACGTGCATAAGAGAAGTTTCGGAAAATCCGTAAGTAAATTCATGCGTATGTGTGTGTATGTGTGTGCATCAATTTCCTCTCATTCATTGGGAAAATTGAAAGTAACCTCGATATTGCGCAAGCCTGGCGCAAAAGCGCGACCGGATTGCGTTTGACAGAATGTTGTTTCGAACGCACGATGCACGCGTTTCCAGCGGGAGGCAATAAAATATCTCGACCGACGGGACTCACGCGCAATCTGGAATAACGTAATCAGCCGGTGCAACGTTCATCGTAATGCAACTACGATTTATCACATTTATGACGCAACACTTTTCTCAATTTCGTCGCGGTCAACCGTCGAGTGTCATTTCGATAAAAAGGCATTCGATTAGAGAAGTGCATTGTGAATACATCGTATTAATCGAATGTCGACTTTCGCTCTGCGTCTTTCACAATAATAAACGCTCCGTGGAAGATATATTTAGAAATTATTATTATAATTTACTTGATATTAGCCTAATCGGCGTTTTTTTATATCTAGAATATCTAAGCTTAAATTATCATAAATTGGCTGTAGTTGTGCAAGAATGATCCAACCCACAAAATTTTAATTCTTTTTAACAATAGATTTTTTATTTTTTGTTAACAATAGATGGTCTATACTATCTACTTAAAACAAAAAAAGATCTAAGTCTTATTGGCATATAAAATATATAAAATTAATAGGCATATAAATTAATTAAAAGGCAGTTTTTATTTTCTCACTAGTTGCGTTACTTTTACTAATTACGTCTTTTTTATTCATTTTTTTAAGATTAAGTTTGTCAATGAATACAATTAAAGAAAAAAAATTGTTTAACTTTTTGGACGACGATATTGTGAAGAACCTTAGTGCTATTTATATTTTCTGAATCAAATCTTTATCTCCATTTTTCTCGAAATGTATTCCATGTGGGATTATTATTATATTAGATTATTCTTATATTATATTGGATTATTCTTATATAATTACGGCCAAAGGTCAAGGGGATGAAATATCCAGATTTTATGTAGCCTATATTTTACGCGTATTCCTACAGAGTAACTACGCAAAATTTGATTCAAATCGATCAAAGAATTCAGGAGTTTATAGGAAACATACAGACAGACATTCTATTTTACATATATAAATTATATGATTAATTTTATAGATTATATAATTAATTCTTTATGAAATATTATATATATATATATATATATATATATATATATATATATATAATATATTATAATAATAAAATATAAATAATATAAATATGAGCACAATGTATATACGTGTACAAATTTACATGGAAATAATTTAATCGCGCGCGGAAATAATTTAAAAACACGAGATATAAAGTACCAAACCGTTGATGGAGTATCGGAACTATGTTCGATAATGCCTGCTGCTTAACCCCAAGTCGGATGCAACTCGTTTTTGATCGATAGAACCAAGGACGAGCGTCAGGCTCGTGCGTTTAGAACATCCTAAATTTGCTTTGCGGCACAAACCCGTACGCACTTCTACCCTTTAGCACCCTTTGAGGTTTAGGACACTAAACCTCAAAGATATAACTGTTTACTTGTTAATTTCCTCTCGTTTATACCTAAAAATCAGGAAAAATGCACGGTCATTTTTTCGGAACTTTTCTTTAATTTTATGTATTTATAATTATCGAGATCTCTCTCTCTCTCTCTCGTAATACAAAAATGTTGTGCGATGCGTCGTATTAAGGAAAAGAGAAATAGAAATAGAAGGGTTAATATACAACCCCGCAAACGTGGGTCTAAACGACCACGGCGAGAGGAAGTAATTAGTCCGCCAAACCAGAGCGCAGTCGGCTTAGTAGACCATGGCGCGTATTCATATCCCACGTTAGGCGCTAAACGTGGGGGCATGAGTGTACGGAGCCGTGCGTTTATTCATATAAATTCTGCGTTTCAGCCGACGGAGTGGGCTCCCTCCGGCAACATGAATAATGTAACAAAAAAAGTACATCGCGCTAATAAACATCGGAAGTGCTGGATTACGCGAGCCGTTGGGCGCGATAATTCGAGCAACAATTTTGCGAAACCGAGTGAAGGAAGAAAACATAAGTTGCAGGCGTTTGCGTTTTGCCTGCTGACGAAATTTTTCAAAGACTCGTTCTCGAAGGTTAAGAAAACCAACTCTGATTCACAATGTGCTATTTTGCATCCTGTTTCTTTCTCTTTATTACAAGTTTTTATTATTTAAGTTTCTCTTTCGGAGACTTAAATCTTGAACCAGAAAAAAGTGAAGAACAAAAAACGGGAAGTACATTACAAATTATACTGAAATAATTATTTTTGTATTTGAAACTAAAAAGGATTTGTATCAAGTACACGTATTATTGAAAATGTAAAACACACATACAGGCAATTAAATTTGTTGGTCGCAGCTACCAAACATTGCGTTGATCTCGTTTTAACGAAATTTTGATTTGATGTATCAAATTTTCGTTTTGACAACAAAATTTTCATCTCAGTGCAGGCTGTAGTCACAATTCTCATAATTCTCGGAATGCCTCGAGATCTGAAAGTCAAGCTCCCCAAGCTCAATTTGCAAATTTTGTCATTCAAGCTAACACGTATTAGTTAATCGTCGTTAACACGATTAATATAATAACTATTAAGATTAAGATAATTAACTATGTTGTCCCGATGAGCTGGCCGAAACTTTTGTCACCGAAGGCCGAACAAACGCATATTCGCGCTTTTTCTTCCGAGGTGCAGAGGGTTGGCGTTTGGTAATTGGTCCTGTCGGCGAGGACGGAGCCTCTCTCGCATTTGGCGCGCTTTCCTGCGCGGATTCCCAGTCAGGACCTATCTTAACGTGCGTGGGCCCGCTCGCTTCATTCGACAAACTAACCTACCCGTCTAAGTAATCCATTATACTCCTTGTGCTCTCTTTGTGTGGCCGCTCTCACGCTGAGGGACCGGCGCGAGGGCTAAAGGGAAAAGAGCGAAGGAGAGAAGGAGAGAGTGACCGAGCGGGCGAGTGAGTGAGTGAACGAGCGAGCGAGAGGACAAGAGGACGCGGAGAAAGATAGGAGAGGAAAGAGGCTGGATCGAGGACGAAGGAACGAGAAAGAGAGGCACGCCACAAGGCCAACCGAGTCCTAAACGTTTTCTGTTGCCTTGCGCTTTTGCCGCGCCGAAATCACCGTGGATTGACTAACTGGTCCGGTTTTATTTACCGTTCTTTCCCCCCTCCCCCAATTGAATAAGTCGAGCATATTTTTCGGAAACTCGAGGCTACGTCAAGCAGTGAAATGTCAGTTGACTTTGCGGCGATGACGTGCAAAATCGCGGCAACAATTTGAAAATTAAATCGCTCTCATTTACCACGTATAAATATTTTCGATTGAAAACACATATATTTGCGCGAAATTCCATCTAGGGTGCATTGAGAAGAAAATATTCGAAAATTAATTTGTCGGGTATGAAGTTTATATTCACAGAAATAAACTTTATTTCCTAGAAGTAAACTTTATTTCATAGAAATAAATTTTTAATGTTTTTCTCAATAATTTTCAAAATTTTTCAATAATTGTTTTTTAGCCTGACAAATAAAGTTGGCTTGAGTGCAAATTTACAACTCTTGATTAAACATATTTTTTTAATTAAAAAAATATGTATATATACACTGAGAAAAAAATAATTGAACATTTATTTATGAAGTATAAAGTTTATTTCTACCAATCACGCACACTGAGAGATGTGCTTGAAAATTTATTTAAAATAACTTATTCAAAATTTACTTTCTTTTTTAGATTCTAAAGTTTATTTCTGTGAAATAAAGAAAACTGAACACTGAGAAAAAAATATTTGAAAATTTATTTGTGGATATAAAGTTTATTTCTATGAATAAACTTTATATCCATAAATAAATTTTCAAATATTTTTTCCTTAGCATTCAGTTTTCTTTATTTCACATAGATAAACTTTAGAATCCACAAGTAAATTTTAAATAAATTATTTTAAATAAATTTTCAAGCATCTCCCAGTGTGCATGATTGGCTCAAGAGATTGTTTGCGATATTATAAAAAATATCACACACATTCCCAAACACATGTACACATGTGCGTGAGTGACGACATGTGTAGGCAACGATCTCACGTCCGTTCCGATGCTTTCGTCACACCTTTCTGACACTTTCCGTCGCGTTCAGACTGGTTAACGATTCTTATGGCACGATCTCACTGATACACGTCGCGATAACGATACGACCTCGGCAAGACATATTACCTGAAATCACGTAATTGCAACCTTAGTCTCAAAAGATCCTCATTCCGCGCGCGCGGCATATTTCTTAGTCGATCTCAGAGGCTACACCCTCGGATTGATCTGCCCACCCTTGATCTTTTTCGTCTTAATCAATTCGTCGTTCCTCCCGCGGAGTGCAAACTGTCAAGGGATTATTATATAACGTGCCAATTAAGCGCGTGACATTCAACGTCTCTGCAGTTCCCATCCTTTCAGGACGAAAGGACAGCCTCGTGGCGACTCCCACAGGCTGGAAACAGATGGTACTGAGAATCCCTTGGAATAGAGCAGCTCTGTGCGATCGATGCCAGGAAACGGACCTCCCTCTCCGAACGCTGGAGGAGACTATTACTCGATGCGAGTAGCCTCGCTGCGAGAGTCACGTCTTTATCTTGCCTCGAAAAGATTCGTGATCGTTTTTCCGGTTTTTCCGATATACATACGTGATTCCTGTTGACTGGCGCGAGCGCGGTGAGGTTCGCCGTGAGTCACAGGGCGCGAGAGAGCTGGACTTCCGTGGGACTGCGAGGAGACGGCGAAAGAGCGGTAACCCAATAGTAATTTATGTACCTAACCGTGCCAACCGCCGTGTCCACGGCATCGGTATTCAGCATCGGCCTGGAATGCGCAACAGGAACCTGTTCTCATTCCCATTCCCATTCCCGGTTCCCGGCGTAGCGCTACCCAAATATTTCATTACTTCCCCGTAGAGCCGGTGTACTCCGGCCCCTCTTCTCCACGTCCCTGTCTTTCTCTTTCCTCTCGCCCGTGACACCTCCCCGCCCCTCCGTGACCCCCCTCTCGCGGCCCGCCGCAGAGTATCGTCAGTGTTATGTCACTCGATGACGGCGTCCTTATCGCCGACGCGGTTGCTGCCAATAAATTCGTGCGTCGCTCATCGATGCGCGCGGAATGCCTCGCCGAAGTCTGACGTTCAACTGACTTTATGCTTGAAACCGACGTGTGTCTATGTCTGAATGTACTTAAGATATAACTTAAAAATTTCGGGAATTTTTTCGCGCATCCAAGATGAGCGATTGAACTTCTCTTTTATTTTGGCGAATCAAGAGAATTTTTCCATCACGAGTGCCGTTGTTGCAACATTCTGTTTTATATATCGCTATAAGTGGAGCAGACTTCGCAGTTCACTAAAGATATAATCATAACCAGAAGGTGTTCTACATTTCGAGGACCGATTATTTCGAAAAATAATTCGGGAACGAGATGGGCCAAAAGTAGGCAGCCAGGCACGTAGAGGCGAGTGCATGCGACCGAAGAAACATCGCGTCATATCAGACCGGCGAGATAGGAAACCGCTAACCTTGCACTTCAGATGTAATCTCGGGGCTGCTACCTTCGTCCGCCGAGCGGTCTTTCTCTCTCTCCCTCCCTCCCTCCCTCCCTCCCTCTCTCTCTCTCTCTCTCTCTCTGTGTCTCTCTTTTTCTCCAACGTTAAAATCATGTGCCCCTATAAATAACCAGCATGATACAAATAGGAAACAGTGCTTAATAACTGATATTTAATATCGTAGCATAATACGTTGACCTTTTCCTCCCGTCATTCTATACTTTTATTTACATTCGAGAGTAAGACCGCAACGTTATCCGGTCGCTGATGTACAAGACGAAATATCGTCTCGTGTAATAAACACTTTGACAAGGTAGAGCTTAATTGCAAATATCATAAAGTGCGAAGTGTTGCGTAGCTCGAGTGTCAAGCCTAGTCTGAGCGATGCGTCTGATGAAATACCAATGACGATGTTGCAATTAAAAATTATAACGCGAAATACAATAACGTTTTGATTGTTTAATCTTTGGGGTAGATATATGTATATAGATTTCTCTATAATACTTTTCTCAGGAATGAATATGTCATTGGCTCTGTTTGCGTTTGCAAGATACAGAGAGAAAATTTTATAATAAAAATTACTGTAGAATTTTGCAACCGAAGAATAAGTGGACATTCTGCAACAATTGACTGTACTTTTATTTCATATATGCTATTTATATATATTTTAAGAACTGAAATATACTAGCAAAAAATTTTTCATGTGATAAACAGCGTGATAGATAGTTTGTTCTACTGCACTGCTAAAAATATAGTAAAATTGAAAAGAATTTATATGAAAAAAACTAACATTCTCCGAGAATTAATTTAGTCTCGAAAATTCCGCTAATTAAACGAACTTTGCAGAATCTAAGAACGATACCTTCGATTTCTAACGCGAATAACATTTGTCCAGAAAATATCCAGAGTGTCTATGTTTGTAAATCTTTTTAAATATAGAGTGCATTGAGTGCGTAAAAAAATCTAAGACGCGAGTTAAGTTTCATACTTCAGGAGGCTCGCTCGTCCGAGGTACGACGGCGACGAGGAAGGTTAAAAAAAATGGAGAAAGAGAGAGAGAGAAAGAGAGAAAAGGAATGAATATATATTAGATGAGTTGCGCGGCATTTTTACGTCCGGATAGTTCGCCTAAGTTCACCGCTAGCTCGCTCTAACCTAACTTAACCTAACCTAACCTAATCCAATCGGCAAGAAGCGGGCTCACCTATCTACCTACCTACTACCTATCTATCTATCTTCCTACCTACCTACCTATCTACCTACCTACCTACCTACCTACCTACCTACCTGGCGGCACCGCTCGTCGTAGGGAAAAGAAGGGCACAACAGAATAGAGTAGAGCAAAGCAGAGCAGAACGGAGCAGAGCAGAGCAAGGTAGAGCAGGGTAAAGGGAGGGCGCGTACTAAGGAGACCTTGAAGGCTGCTGGCCGGGTGCCGAGACCTAGTGCTGACCCACTATAAAGGCACTTGCTGTCCTGCTCGTTCGCCAGGACGACCCGCTAGCACCCTCTCCCTCGGGAGAGAGCGCCTGCTAACCTACTACTCTCCTGCCCGCGCTCTTCGTTCTTCACCGCATATACATACACCGGCTCGGCTCGACTCGACTCCGAAACCCGCTTCCAGACCCCGGACCACGCGCGCGCTTAGAGCTCTCCGAA
>NW_022639528.1:512541-515672 GCF_010583005.1 Odontomachus brunneus | reverse complement strand
TTCTCCAACGTTAAAATCATGTGCCCCTATAAATAACCAGCATGATACAAATAGGAAACAGTGCTTAATAACTGATATTTAATATCGTAGCATAATACGTTGACCTTTTCCTCCCGTCATTCTATACTTTTATTTACATTCGAGAGTAAGACCGCAACGTTATCCGGTCGCTGATGTACAAGACGAAATATCGTCTCGTGTAATAAACACTTTGACAAGGTAGAGCTTAATTGCAAATATCATAAAGTGCGAAGTGTTGCGTAGCTCGAGTGTCAAGCCTAGTCTGAGCGATGCGTCTGATGAAATACCAATGACGATGTTGCAATTAAAAATTATAACGCGAAATACAATAACGTTTTGATTGTTTAATCTTTGGGGTAGATATATGTATATAGATTTCTCTATAATACTTTTCTCAGGAATGAATATGTCATTGGCTCTGTTTGCGTTTGCAAGATACAGAGAGAAAATTTTATAATAAAAATTACTGTAGAATTTTGCAACCGAAGAATAAGTGGACATTCTGCAACAATTGACTGTACTTTTATTTCATATATGCTATTTATATATATTTTAAGAACTGAAATATACTAGCAAAAAATTTTTCATGTGATAAACAGCGTGATAGATAGTTTGTTCTACTGCACTGCTAAAAATATAGTAAAATTGAAAAGAATTTATATGAAAAAAACTAACATTCTCCGAGAATTAATTTAGTCTCGAAAATTCCGCTAATTAAACGAACTTTGCAGAATCTAAGAACGATACCTTCGATTTCTAACGCGAATAACATTTGTCCAGAAAATATCCAGAGTGTCTATGTTTGTAAATCTTTTTAAATATAGAGTGCATTGAGTGCGTAAAAAAATCTAAGACGCGAGTTAAGTTTCATACTTCAGGAGGCTCGCTCGTCCGAGGTACGACGGCGACGAGGAAGGTTAAAAAAAATGGAGAAAGAGAGAGAGAGAAAGAGAGAAAAGGAATGAATATATATTAGATGAGTTGCGCGGCATTTTTACGTCCGGATAGTTCGCCTAAGTTCACCGCTAGCTCGCTCTAACCTAACTTAACCTAACCTAACCTAATCCAATCGGCAAGAAGCGGGCTCACCTATCTACCTACCTACTACCTATCTATCTATCTTCCTACCTACCTACCTATCTACCTACCTACCTACCTACCTACCTACCTACCTGGCGGCACCGCTCGTCGTAGGGAAAAGAAGGGCACAACAGAATAGAGTAGAGCAAAGCAGAGCAGAACGGAGCAGAGCAGAGCAAGGTAGAGCAGGGTAAAGGGAGGGCGCGTACTAAGGAGACCTTGAAGGCTGCTGGCCGGGTGCCGAGACCTAGTGCTGACCCACTATAAAGGCACTTGCTGTCCTGCTCGTTCGCCAGGACGACCCGCTAGCACCCTCTCCCTCGGGAGAGAGCGCCTGCTAACCTACTACTCTCCTGCCCGCGCTCTTCGTTCTTCACCGCATATACATACACCGGCTCGGCTCGACTCGACTCCGAAACCCGCTTCCAGACCCCGGACCACGCGCGCGCTTAGAGCTCTCCGAAACGAGGGCCCTACATGCGCCGTCTCTCTCCCTCTCGCCTTTCCTCGTTGCCTCTTTCTTCCCTCGTCTTAGCAGTAGTAGTAGTAATAGTAGTAGTAGTATCCCCCATGCCCGCTCGCTGCCTTCACGATCTCGTTTTCACTCCCTCTTTTCAGCCCTCTCCCCCGACTCCGCTTCATCCCTACGTGACCCTTCCTGCCTTTCTCCGAACATCCCTCCCTCCTCTTCACGTCGTCACTACTACGTGTAACTCGCCCCTTCGCGTAGTGTTTCTTCTTCGCTCTTAGTCTTTCTCTCTTTCTCCCTCTCTCACTCTTTCTCTCTCTCTCTTTTTCTCAGTCTCTCTCTTCTCCTTCGGCCGATGCTCTCTTTCCTCTTATCCTTTTCTTTCTTTCTCTCTCTCTCTTTCTTCTCTTCTCGGTTCCTCTCTTTTTCCGTCGCTCTCTTTCATCTACTCTCTCAACACGAGCGCGTGAACGAGAGAATGAGAGGGTATACGTGTGAGAGGGTGTGCGTGTTTTGGAGGGAGTAGTACCATCTAGCATAGCAACTGCTGTTTCTGCATTTCTTCGCAGCGCGTCCGGAGCGAGATGCCGGTATATTTTAGGCGTATAACGGGTGTCCCACTGCCGAAGGGAAGCGCCGGGGCTTTCCCGGAAGCTCGCGGTCGTGCGCGAGCCTTTTCGCTGTCAATTCCCATGATCTCTCTCTCTCTCTCTCTCTCTCTCTCTCTCTCTCTCTCTCTCTCTCTCACATTCTCTCACAGGAGGAATCTCTACACATCAATACGAACTTTGCGCTTCGACAATTCCGCATGCTTTATCAAATCCAAGCGTTTATCTGATCATTTAATGTTTTCACGAGACTGGCGACACTCTTGTTCAATATTAACTCCCTAAGTGGTACGCTCGTTAAAGTTCCACGGTAAAATGTTAAATTTACTTTTAATTTACTTAAATACAAATTAGATATATTCTATTCCGCAAAATTCTTCAAAGAAAATAGCACTATAAAGAGAGGAGAAATCCAGATATGCTTATTAAAAAAAAATCTCCAGAGAAAATTGCGCAGTCATTTTAAATCACCATTGAGAAGTTCAATTTCAGAGGTCTAATATCAAAACAGTAATATTTCACATACTTCCTACTTCAAATCCAACTTCCTACTTTCATCCCCTCTCTGTTTCTTTCACCCTCTTACTTATGTTGTCTAATATCATTATTATCTAACCCCACTGTGACAGTGTTGTTACCGCTCTTTTTATTTATTATTCTCATTGTTGTTACGCGCGCGCTCCGCGTGAGGCCCAAACACTTCTCAAGCCCACTTTAGCGAATACGACGACGCAGTTAACCCCGCCGGTGCAATCTCGTCCCATCTTTACGGCACGTGAAATCGGGCGTAAAATGCGCGGCATATTTAACGCGGCATAAGAATCGAATTAAAGCCTCGTCAGGACGTAGCCGCGGCTCTACCCCTCCCTCTACGTCTGTCTATTTATGTATCTCTCTCTCTCTCTCTCTCTCTCTCTCTCTCTCTCTCTCTCTCTCTCTCTCTCTCTCTCTCT
>NW_022639528.1:498594-511049 GCF_010583005.1 Odontomachus brunneus | reverse complement strand
CTCTCTCTCTCTCTCTCTCTCTCTCTCTCTCTCTCTCTCTCTCTCTTAGACCACCGAATTGGCTTTCGCATGAAACCTGTTGGCTACGCGGTCGAGCACACTCGTACATATAGGTACACTTACGAATATTATTATTGCGCGGGGCAGCTCGCGAGGGGAGACCTGACACACGAGACATACTAAGTAGCCATTTAGATGCTACTCCTTTCCTCTATTCGTCTACCTCTCGTTATTTCACTCTTTCTTTCTTTCGCTGTTAGCCAAGAAGGAGGGAGACACGCGAACGTGCCATTTTTCTGCTACCTTATTCCCTCATTTCGTTTCATATTCGCATTTTTAATTCATTCGCATTTCCAAGCTGGCTCGTCCAACCACACGTACGAAATAATATCCTCACTGTGTGTCGAGCATCTAATAGACTCTGCGCGAACGGGTTGCTCGCTCGAGTCACGTCACGTTAAGCTGCGGAAAAGTGTCGCTTCACTTGTAATGTCTGAGAAATTTTTCACTAAAAAGTCGTTCGAAATTCATCAGGCGCGTGCGCTTATTTGTAAAAATCCTCTGCCAGAATTATTAGCTGAATCAGATTAAGAGAAAAATACTTTATTTAAATTTAAATTCTCTTGTTAAAGTGGAATAAATAATTACTCTCGAGAAAAATTAAGGTTTTAAGAAAATGTACATTTTTTTTGTTTGAAAAATATTTTATACTACGGTGTTATTATAAAGTATCAAGAGGATGAAATCGGGGGAAGAATAGGGTTCCTTGATAGCCTATATTTTCTACAGGTTTTTAAAGAATAATTTTGTCTAATTTTGTCAAAGAGTTTTAGAGTTTATAGTTTTTTTCATTTATAGTTCATTTTTTCTATTTTTTCAATTTTTGGATATTTTTTCAGTACAGAAGACGAGAAACAATGTTGCACGATGCGTGCACAAGCTACGCTTGCGATTCCGCATTTATTTACAACTTGCATCGTAATAATTAAATCACTTATCATCAATTGATGAATGACTCACTACTAACTGACTAATCATCTGTATGCTGGTTATCGGTTACTGCCCGATCGTTCGTGAGCGGATCCGATTCCAAGAAGAGCACGCGATGATACCTTGTAGAGTGAAAAATAATACAACAGACTCTCGCGGCGAACGAAACGATAGTTTGATCCCAAGGAGCGCTCGCGCTCAATTAAAATTTAAACGAGCACATTCACGAGAACTCCGCCGTGGCGCTCGGGCCTCAACGGGGTCCACTTAACGAGCGCTACGTCAAACGGCCGTTCGTTCCTCGCCGGCGAGAATGATTCGCGAATCTATTCTTCTCGCGGGCATCAAGCGAGGCATCGGTCATGGGAGATTAGACGGTCCGACCGGTAAAAACGACACCTGGCGCGTAGGAAACCCAAGGATAGGAAATACTTGTATGCTGTGCGCACAGAGGCTACTCTCTTCTCTACCTCTCTTCCTCTAACTTTCTCTTGCTTCTCCTCTTTCTCTCTCTCTCTCTCTCTCTCTCTCTCTCTCTCTCTCTCTCTCCTCTTCTCGCTCTTTCTCCTACTTGACCGCGAGCTCCGAAATGTCCGGCACAGTTCACATAACCTCTTGATCCTGATTAGAATATGAGTGAGGTGTAGCTCCGATAGCTTCGCTCGGGTTAATGCCGCCGGCCGCGATTCTCGCGCCGTTACCGCACACGTGCGCGCACCGGCACCCGGAAGCGACCGCGCGGAACCGGTGCGGTGTCCGGCCGTGCGCTTTTCCATGGGAAAAGTCTCCCGTTTCGTCCCCGGGATCAGAGGTCGAGGCGACCGCGGCTCAAACAGGTTGTACGCTAACCCAATGAACCAATTCCTCCGTTCGTTCGCGGACGCGCCTGAGAAGATCTCTGCGCGAAGATCTGCGCCTCATCTTCGTCGAATTTCGCCGCTGAAAAATCGAGTCCGCTAGCAGAAATTACAATAGTTTCTCGCGAAGATTGCCGCACAAGAGTGCCCGTAATATAAAGTATATGTCAAATATTTTGCAATAAAGAGAAGATTAAAAGATAAATTTAATTTGATAAATTAATATAACTGTTTGTTTATTTAGTCCTTGCAATAATGAAATTTAAAAAATGTTATAATGTAAGCAAAGTAGAAAGTAATTTGGGTAAAATATTAACTGGAAAAGTTAAATATTTCTACCTCGATCTTCTATTTATTATAAAATATTTGATACACTTATACATGATAATATGCCTGATCACGTAAAATCACGCTTTTGTTACGTAACAATCTTTTTCGTGCGTTGACCTAAATTCATTATTGAATATAGACTTCAATTTATGCTCAGTTTACACTCAGCACTTAACATAATTTAAAGCGTTATGAACATGTTTTTTACGGAAATGTTAATGGCGTAAATCGCAATTCTAAAGAGACGAGGAAGACACGTCCTTAGATTTAATAACCACAATCACGAAATTGATTTGTTATTATTTTGATTTAGAATCGTTGGTATTCATTGTGCGAGACACAAACGCAAGATGTGAGATAAGCAACAGTGTCCAAGCGAGCGCCATTAAATGACTCTGTAATTATTTTCGCCACAATGAGTAACAGCCGTTACTTTCTTCGTTTCGGCTTCTAGTATCTGAATAGCTGAAAGGTGTTACCCCGTACTATAACGAGGTCTGGTTCGCGAGATTGGTAATCGCTCTATTTACCGGGCGTCGTTGTGTTGTGTGCCGTGCGCCCATGAATTTTGCTCGCCTCTTTAAAGACACACTAAAAACCTGCTTTTCGTTCTCGTTGTAGGATACACTTACCTCGGATCTTCGCTTGTGGTGGAGCCGTCCGTAGCCAGCGGAGCCAAGAAACGGTGAGTTTCGCACTTTGCTTCGTTCAAAGGTGTCGAGAGCATGGCTCTTTTGCATGCTTTAAAACGATTTTTGCACAATAGAATAAAAACAAGCACGATAAAGATCAATTTCCATTATCTCCACGATAAAGATCAATTTCCATTATCTCGAAACATTTCCGTATTGCGAGAGAAATGATTCGCATGAAAAAAGAAGTCAAACGCTGATTATCAGCATTGAACAGGCTTGATTTTTATCTTATGCAAGAATCGTACACGGAGAGAATATTGTAGTTTTTTTTTTATATAATTTCTTTTCAATGTTATTATATTTCTCTTTAGTAGTGTAGGAATCGACTGTTTTGCTAACTTTTACTAATTTTTTAATATCACATGCCACAGTCTGAAAAAGATCTCATTCTTGGCGGAATCCTCTTATATACGATCTTAAAAGAGTTCTTTTAAAAATAAAAAGATATTCTAACAACCAAAAGACGAATTGCAAAATGTTGTTTTCTATAATCCCATATTTTAATAAAAAAAAATTTTACTAGAAGAATATTTCTTTTCCAACGAAGTAACCTAGTAATCGAAAATTTACATTATTTTTTTCCTCTCTTTTGAATCAAGAACAATATGTTTTAGAATATTAAGGTAGAATATTTTCTCATTAGAAGAAATTTCTATTAAAAACAAAACTAATTAAATTTATCTGTAAGTTCTTAAAGAATATGCAAATATTTAAGATTATTTTTTCTAGTTTCACAAGAATTCTCTTGAGCTCTATAAGAAGATTCCGCTAAAAATAAAGTAATATTTTTATGGATTTGGCTTTCCCTCCTAAAATAAAAACAGCACATGTAAAATGAGAAGATGGCTGCGAAATCACTGCAGAATATCGATTTATCGCTTGACTACAAAAATTCCACAGTAAATTTCACTATAAGATTCTCTCCGCATGTGTGCATAGCAGGCAGCAATAGTGTTGCACTCTATCGTGCCGGTGAAAGGGGAAAAACAGATTTGGCGTTAACCATACGCGTCACACCTTACGCTTGCAGCTCTGGACACATTATTGATTAACGCATTCCCGATTAACTCGCTCATAATTAACACATTTGCGATCAACGCGCTCGCGTTGAAGCGGCCTCATTACACGCAGCCAGGCACTGAAATCCTCTTTCGTTACCCTCCTTCGTGTTGCGCGGGAATCGAGATTGTCTTTGTCGAACGCCGATGTTATCGCACCTGAACTTGATTTGTCGAGGCTATGGGCGGCCTTTGTCGCGAGTGACGATCCGCCGGTGCGGGTCGCGTGCGACAATGAAAAATTCCGATCGCGTGTCGCTTTGCGCGCGATCGCGTGCGATTGTGCGGCCGTTTAGAGCCGCGCGCGCAGTAATGTGAATCTCATATCGCGCCCCTCCTCTCTCTTTCTCTCACACACACTTTCTCTTGTTCTCTCTCTCTCTCTCTCTCTCTCTCTCTCTCTCTCTCTCCTTTGCTCAAATTAATATAAAGCCACCGCGCGGCCATACGTCTTGCTGTTTAACTGATCGTCGTAAATTCGCGCGGTACGCCAGGAAACGAACGGCTGGGCGGGCGCGGCTCGTCCTCTCGCAGTTTCTTATTTATTAAAAGCCGTAATCAGCATCGAGCATTGTCGAAATTATTCGGCCGTTATGTCTCCGGGTAGGCTACCGGGCGTCCTCGCTAATGCCCGCGCGTGCCGTTTGCATCGCCGTCGTCGTCTGCTCGTCACACGCACGTTACGCGTTTGATCCTCCTCTCCTTCGCTCACGCGCGTTCTCCCGTTCCTCGCGAGCGAGCGCGCGGGACTTCAAAAGGAGTTCGTTAACCCGGGGCTCCGGTCGCGCAGCACGCGGGCGCGATCGCAGAGGAGATCGGGCCGCGCGCGTAATACCGCGCGTAACAAGGTGCGTAATTGGCCGCACGCGAGTAAATGCGCGCGTGCGCGCATGCAGAAGAGTTTGGACTCGTGCCCGGACGTGCCCGGGCAAAAATCGCCCGGGATTAAATCGCCGACATCAGTGGAACTCATTCCCGCCCGCGTTCGTCGCGCAACTTCTTTCTCTTCCTTTCTCCCCCTCCTATCTACCTATTTCTCTTTTTCTCGAGGCCAAGTTCAGCGGTGGATGATGCCTCGAGTCAACCCCGCGACGCGTTCGTTCACTCGACTAGCTGCAACTAATTTGCGGGGATTTACTTTAAGATGAGCTGCCAACCGTATACTTTTGCGATAGTCTCTTCCTTTGAAGATCGATGCCCCTTTTACCAAGTAGAGTTTCCATTTAGTGCGTACACACAGAAAAATACCATTCTCTATTGCTAGAAAAAGCGACTACTTCTTCTAATTTACTTCTAGTTAATTTCTTTCAAGCAATGGTTATCTTTAACGAAGAATATTTTCTTTGTAACAGTTATCCAATATATTTGTAACAAATTTGAGAAAAACTCGTTATCATGTATTCAAAAAAGAGGAACTCTAATTGCAAGAATATTATAAAATTTTGTCGAAGAAAAAGTTTGTTCAACTCTATGTAGTAAGTAAATCGAATTTTTAGTTTGATCCAACATTCTCGATTGAAATGCTAAATGCTAGGATGCCGCATAATACTTTGAACAAGTAACATTTATTTGAATGCAGTATATATTTGTCTGCGTACACGGTTCCATAAAAATTAGATATTCCATTTTGAGACAGAGAAAAATATATTACCTCCAACCGAGATAGAGAAACTTAATATTTGAATTGCTGCGCTCATTTTTGTTAGCGTAGATCGTAGATAGCGTTGTGTGTCGTGTTATCGTGCATGAAAATGTTTAGAGCACTTAAACACTTATATATTCTGTTCTCTTTCTCTCTCTACATGCTCACGTGTACACGGATCGATGGTACGTATCTTCATTGTAAATAGCAGCGGGTCTCCATAACGATATGCGTCTCCGATAACGAAGCAGCGCCGAAACGCGGCGACACCATCGTCAATATCGACGTCGTAAACCGCTCGATACCATTCTCTGTCGTGAATTCCGAATATTTATACGAGCACAATCGTACTCTCTTCGCGGTAGCTCAGTGTGCACAATCATATACTCGTTTGACTACGCCATAATAATGATAGTCAGACATGAATCCTCGTGTTGTCGTCAAGTATCTCGTATGTACGCAACGTAACCCACGTCGTGATCGATGTAAATGATAGAATAAAATCCCGAATAACAAGCTTCTTTCTTTTCCTCTCTTGTGTCTCGTTATCTCGACTTATGCTAACCGCAATATAAAATTTAGACTCTATTTCGGAGTCTTGTCAAGTATTTAGGAACAAGCTTCGTTGAATTACCTAAAACACTGCATACGATATTCGCGAGTTCTCCTCCAAAATCCGTAGGAGTCGCTTGCGAAAAGCCAGCTCGTATCCCTTAATAAGTAAAGACTCAGCGTCGGGACAGTTAACCCAAATACTCTCGCGACGCCTTGGCATGTTTTTGCGCGTTTGGGAGCCTCTGCACGACGCAGAGGCAGCCTCTTTCCCGACAGTGAGGCAGGCAATTCGAAAAAAAATGTGGCACCTGCCTCCTGCTCGCGAGCTCCGAGCCGAGAGAGAGCAACCCAGGCTGCTCGCTCGTGCTATAACTGCAATCTGTTATTTCACCATTCCCCGGACTCGCGCGCTCACTTTTCGTTTCTCTTTCCATCCTCTCATCCCTTACGCGCCACCGGCCTCTTCCTCCTCCTCCTCATCTTTTTCCTCATCCTCATCCTCGCTTGGAGCAATCTTATCGATGCCTCGGGAACGTGCCGTCGCATAAACCGAGGATTTGTTAGACGGCCGAGGCGATACGCAGCCAAAGATAACGCCAATTAGAGCAGAAAAACATATGATGAATTATTTTGTCCATCATGACCGCTAATAAGGGTACGCACGTGTGCAATTTTTCTGGTACGATTATCAAGTTGCTCATATCGAGCTGTCGACAGACCCCACAAAACGTCATTACCTCTGGTCTTTCCTTTTCATTATTTATTTGACAGGATGGGCTACATTTACACTGTAGCCTTAGAATTATTTTGGTATGGCAATATGGAGCAAAATGAGAAAATATCAGGCTGTATTTAGTTCTAATGTATATATCTGGGGTTGAGCTCCCAACGTGACATATTTACGGTCAAAAAAAGATAAAGGAAGGATTAGGGAATTTCGGTGTGAATAAACCTTAGTGACGAATAAACAACGAAATTATATATTGAATATCGCGAAGTTTATCAAATCGGGCTCTTCATTCATAGAATTTTTAATTAGCTTTAAAAAAAGGACATTTCCTGTATTTATGCTTATTTATTTGTATGTTCCTCTCCATAACTCGAGAACCGTTAGAGATATCGAGATGAAACTTTTTATAACTTATTCAGTGCGCGTTATTGCTCAGGCTTGTCCAGGAAATTGATTTGGGAATTTGGGAATCCCATTACTTTCTTGAAAATCCAGAGATATTTAGACGTACAAGACGAAACTTTTATTTTTAATTGATAAAAAAACAATTTTTTTAACCAGCTTTAAAAACAAGTTTTTAGTAAATAATTAAAAAGTACAAAATAAAAAAAGTTTTAATAGAAATAAGCCGCCTTAAGAACAGAAAACATTTTCTAATCAATATACCTGAAATCTTATCCTAATATTCTAATGATATTAAAATCCAGTGTAAAAAGTACAAATTAAATAGATAACTAACTACTTAACTTCAGGGAAATAACTAAAGAAAACTACACGAAAAAATTTGTTTGGATTGAGCAAATTTCTGGTAAAATATAAGCCAACAAAAAATTCCTGTTGAAGTTATCAGAATTTTGTTTAAGTGAACAAAATTTCTGTTTTTTAACAGAATTCTGGTAACTCAAACCGAAATTTTCGTTTGTATTTCACTACAAAAAAAATTAATCCAACCAGATTTTTTTCTCGTGTAGAATTGACTCAATCAGCCGGGAAGACACACCGACTTCTAATATTGTTAGAATATTAATATAGGATTGCAAATGCATAGCTATTTCGAATAAAAATTATTTCATACGTCTTGAAGCTTCTGAGATTTCTGAAAGTGATTTATTTAAAAAAAAATGTAAGTCAATTCTATTCTAATTAAAAGACCGTGCGGGAAGACGCGACGAAGAGATCCGATCGTATCTGGAAGAGCACAAACGTGACAAACTGTCTCTCCCTGGTGTATTTGTCCTATCGACCGCGCTCGTCCCGGTTAACGACTGGTAAATGCGCACGAGTGCGAATTAAACGGCCGTGCCAGCGCGTTAGCGGAATTTCAATATGAAAAGCGCAGATAACACAACGATATTCGCACGATCGCTCGCGATCGTTATTATTACGCGCGCTGTGGGAGATCGTTATTCAAGAATGGACAAGCGGATGCCCGGCGAGAAAAAGAGAGAGACAGAGAGAGAAAGAAAGAAAGACAGAACGGTAGAAAGAGAAGGCGACCAGAAAGAAAGGGGGAAGTAGAAGTATATTATACACTCCATAGAAAGGGACGGAGATATAGGGAAACGGGTATCACTTCCGAGTTGTCTTCTGCAATGCGTCCCAGTAGAAGACACGAGGCGCGGCGGCTTCCAGCGGCGCGAGAGCTCGCTCGCTCGCTCGCTCTCCGCCGTTTTTTGATGTTTAGGAGCCGATGCATGGCTAAACATTCATTTCCATATAAGCCGATATGTTTCAAATGTAAAGCGGCGTCCGCACACACCGGCGAGAGTGCAGAAAGAAAGGACGAGGTGGGTAAACGAGGTGCGCGGCGGGAGGGAGGAGGTGAGGAGAAGGGTAGGAGGGTCGGGAGAGGGGAGAAAGGGAGAGGAGAGGAAGCCCGCGTGGAAGCGGCGGACTGGTACGAGCGGAAACTAGTTTAAGCCCGCGGGTTGTCTCACCCCTCGGCCGAGCCCTCGACAATGCCCTCCATGGGATCCACCGTGCTCCCGATTCCGTCCACTTTAACTGGCTCTGCCTGCCATCGGCCCTCTCTCTCTCTCTCTCTCTTTCTCTACTTCTCTTTCTCTCTCCTCTCGTTCTCTCTGTCCTGTACGCTCTCTGTTTCCTTTACGCCCGTAAGTAGCCCCCGCGAGTGTGAGAACCGACCGGAAGATGCCTAACCCCGTGCACGTGAGTTGTACGAGTCTCGCGAAACGCGCCTCGCGCGCGCGCGCGGTTACCTTAACCCCTCCGTGCGTGAATTTAATTACGGGCGTTGTTAAGCTGCCATGTGCCAACGAGACAGAATTTCGTCGTTGGATCTTTTCACAGTGTTTTTGTAATCAGATACGCTTCATGGGAATCAATCGTAGTCTCGATGTCACGCTCATCTTTCGCTCGCCAGTTTCTTTAGCCTTGATACGGTCAAGTTCTCTGCAAACAGCTGCCAGAGAGACCTTTCAGCTGTAAGAAATTATCTTTCTTGTGTTGTAATTACGTGTACGATAATGCCACCAGAATAAGTTGATAAAATCGATTATTTCTACCGTTCTTTAACAGATTCCAAAATCAAGCAAGCAGGAATTTCAAAAACGTCTTTGAGACGTCGAAAAATCTTGCTTGCTTAATTTTGTTGACTTGTTGGAAAATACTAGGCTTTGCTAACTCACCCCGGTAGTCAAGTAGCCTTGGTCTCCGTTACTCAACTTGGAAACAGTATTTTCTCCGGTATTATGGGACTCGCGGGGTAAAATACGCGTGTCTCCGAAAAAGTCGTCAGAAACGTGCTTGTCGCCGGACGTGTCTGCGGCCAGTCGGCACATTATGCATTGTCGCGGCGACAACCTTGCGTATGATTCCCGGAGTTCGGCACGTGGAATCGTTTCAGGTATCGTTCGCCGCATATGTCTGACGAAAGTGCGACCGCAAGATCCGCCAGCGTGTGCACCGGCTACGAGAAAGCACGCCCCACTTTGCGGTGCATCCGTACAATGCGAGCACGTGTAGTGCTTGCATTATTTCGTCCGTGCGTGCGGTACTCATTCACTCGACGCCAGACCCGACATACGAATTACGTACGAGCGGTCAGCCGCTCGGAAGCAATGACGGGACTATCAGTCCAGCATCAGACAAAGTGCCTTTCCCT
The DNA here is from genome assembly GCF_010583005.1 of Odontomachus brunneus. Lineage (NCBI taxonomy): Eukaryota > Metazoa > Arthropoda > Insecta > Hymenoptera > Formicidae > Odontomachus > Odontomachus brunneus. The sequence goes on along the minus strand of NW_022639528.1, from coordinate 501,068 downwards.
TCCTTTCTGTCTGAGACAAAAATTGCGGACTTCGCTCGTCGACTACAATACATATTGTACCAATTTCACTTTATCTTCTGGACCTACTGTGGAAAACAAATCACGGGGTTCTCATAGCATTTGATAACTACTCTGAGAGATTTTCTAAAGTAGTTGGAAAAAAATACATTGCGATAAACGCAATTCCAATGTCCGAAAATGGTCGAGAAACTATTAAGCAAGTATTAACCAAAGTCCTCTTTTGAAACAAAGATTACCGACTCTGCTTGTCGATATTATATTAATTTCGTTTTCCTTCGTCTTCCGAATGTTTTCACTATGGAAAATAAATCACGGGATTGTCAGAGCGATAGAATTATACAAATATTATTTGATAACTAATCTGAGACATTTTGATTGATAGAAAAATGTATCGTAACGAATACGCAATTCCTATGTCGAAAACGGTCAAAAGACTATCAGTTTAATATCAGACAAAATTTCTCTCCCTTTTCCTTCTAAAACAAAAATTGTCGACTCTGCTTGTCGACATTGTATTAATTTCGTTTCACCTTCCGAGTGTACCGTGGTAAATAAATCGTTTTCCAAATCTACCATAGTAAGTAAATCACGGGCTTCTCTTTCTCAAAACGATAAAATTATATATAAATTATTTGATAAGTACTCCGAGACATTTTTATTAATAAAAAGAAAATAAATATGCGATGAATACGCGATTTCTGTGTCGAAGAACGGCCGAGGTTAAAATTAAACTAAATCCCTACGAGGCGCGCTTGCAGCGATCATCGCGTGAACAGCTGATAACAAAAGGCGCGGAAGCGACATTTACCTTACAATAGCACTTGTACGCATGGCCTCCTTACCCGTACAGAGCGTAACTCACCTCAGGCGCCAAGTGCACCGCACTCGCTGCACGGGCCCCTGAAAACACAGCGCTTTAAAGGAGCCCATTCGAGCATATACCGGTCGTCGTCGCATACGATTGTATGAGCGCCGGTGCATGCACCGCCTTGCATTTCCGCATTGCATCGGACGGCATGCTTGCGCGCGCGCGCGCGCGCGAATGCACTTTTCTCATTTACATGACAAGGCCACTGCACCTCATGGCGCATAAGGTCGACGCGGGCAGGTTACGATATGTATGCGCCAGCGGCGAGGGGAAAGGGGTAGCGAGTAGTAGCAGCAGCCCCCCTGCGGCCGGTGCAGTTTGGTATAAACCCCGAATGCACTTTGCCCGATGCGTCTCGCTCCCGCTCGCGCTCCAGACATTCGAATGCACGTCGTTCGAGCCGGCTCTCTCCACCTCTTGCAATAAATTCGACCGCGAACACGTTAGGGAAATAAAAAGGGTGCGACTGCGAGGGGAGGGGGAGGCTCGATGTCGTCCTGAGGATCGCACGAGGCGCATCTCTCGCCCTCTTTACGGTGCATCTCTCGGTCGATCTCTCTCTCCCTCTTTCTCTTTGCGTTTCTTTCTCTCTTTTTTTCCTACTACTCTCCCTCTTTCCTCCTCTTTCTCTCTTTCTCTCTCCCTCTCTCTCTCTCTCTCTCTCTCTCTCGCCCTTTACGTCGAGTGAATCGTTGCACTCGGCGCGTGCCAACCTCGTGCCCTCTCCGCCTGCTGTGCCCCCTCCCTCGCCGTGCATTTAATTCTACCGCTTCTCTCTCATCCTTCTCCACCCCTTTCGACTCACCCCACCTCCTCCCCGGCCGGCTCCAAGCGGCCGAGGTGCATCCTGCGTGCACTTGTTGCGCCGCCGATGCACACAGCCGGCTCTCCTGCTAATCTCTCTCTTTTTATCAAGCGCGAGTCTCTCGGCCTCTTCGGTGGTTCTAGCTTCGCCATCGCTTCCGGTCGCTTCCGTTCGTGTTTCTGGTTATCGTGTCGTTGGCAAAGGTTTATCTTCCCTTATCGTATATTTTGCTTCATCGAGATACACCCCATGTCACTATGTGTACACCGGAATGCTTTCTTTATCTGTCCTGCAATCTCATTTCGTTTAATTATCTGTGCAACAATTGCCGTCACTTTGACCTCAAATGATTGTCAAATAAATCACACTCCGAATATATTCATATATATGTTTAAACGGAAAGAAAAGTTGGGTCAAACACTTTCTGTTGAAATCTGAACGACTCAGAGGTTCTGGTCAAGCTATCAGAATGCAGTCTAAATTATTAAAATTTCGGGTTAAATTTAAATTGAAGTCGAGTATTGTTTACTCAGTTTAAGTAAACAATACTCAGTTTAAATGAAGAGAGTTTTAAGTAAATATTTTAATGGTACACACACACACCCATCTAATAAGTATGTGTTAATTTTTAAATACTTTTTTCTATATATATATATATATATATATATATATATATATATATATATGTATACACGCATTCGGGAATTACTTTTTACCTTAAAAAATAAATTTTAACTTTAAAGTTCAGGAACTGATATACTTTTTACCAGTTTAAATGAA